>NC_134575.1:87575525-87693025 GCF_050947875.1 Dermacentor variabilis
TTATTCCGACCGGTGTCAAGGATTTCAGCTACGAAACCGCGGAAATAGCTGCGTTGTGCTGCCAACGTCAGGCGGGCCGAGCGAGTCGCATCAGGTGTTTTTTTTTAAAGATAAAGAGCATTTGAACGGAGCCGGACGTTAAAAAAAGGAGGTGTTTGTGCGTAGCGGGCCTTCGAAAGGTGCGAACACTTGTTCGCGACGGTGCTCCACTGTTGTAGGTACCACACTTGACTGTCTTTGACCTTTTCAGGGAACTCTGCACTGCGACTTGTATTGTAGTATATTGCACATAGCATCCCAGAATAGGCAGTAATGTTTGTCTACCTTTCAGGAGGTAAATTCGGACATTCTGCACTGATATAATGAGGCTAAAGATTGTAAAGTTACTTGGTGAGTGTGTCTTGGGATAAAAACAAGTTACAGTTCCTTTTGTGAGTGGCGGCCGCACCTTTATTTTTATAGTTAGCTGATACGTGTGATAAGGTCGTCTGCGTCCGATGACTGGTACTTGTCCATGCTTGCTGTACCCAATGTTCGACGCAGGGGCCGCGATTGCGAAAACAGCTGGCACCCGGCATCCGCAAAAATTCTGAAACCCTAGTGAAACCCGAGAAGTGAATAACAACCAACCGGACCAAGTTGCATTTCTTCCAACAGGTTTCCACGATTTAGCGGAGGTTTTCTCTTGGTTAAACTCACTTGCATTAGTGTAAATGCGCGAGTTGCAAAGGAACTGAGCCACTTGTAATAGAGTTTACTTTTGTGCGCAGCGTCGAAAAGCCAACTAGCAGCACTGTACGCATGTTGAACGCTCCATAGCTGGAACGAGCCCTGTTTGCTGTTGCTTCGAAATTTCTTGCAAGCAAATAAACTGACAAATTATGTCGTTGAATAAGAAAGCAGCATCTTCTGCTTGCACCACTAAAGCAATGCACGCTATAAAAACGACATGTTGCGTAGCGACATAACATGTTTCATGATCAATTTCTGACATACCGTGGCAGTTGTCATTCTTGTCACCGTGCCTGCTGACAAAACTACATCAGCGAGAATATGCCTACTGTTTAAAGCATTATTACACTAATTCTCAGACTGGAAGCTAATAACGAAGGAAACCAAATGAAGCCTAAACATGCGTCACTATAATTAAAAAAGATGCCTTCCTAAACAAAGTGACACTGCGATTAGAAATGCTCCCAAGGTATTTAAGTAAACAAAAAGAAAGCAATGTTCCACTGAAAGAAAGCACAACGGAAAGGTTTCGAACAAACCGGTAGAGTATAGACAGTTTTGGAATAGCCTTTGCAGCCAAACGTTAACGCATTAAGTACGTAAAAAATTGCATCGTCTTCTCTGCGCATGCTCCGAACGTTATTGGGTTTATGTTGTTTACGGGCGCTATGATAACGTACGTGTATTTGGCGAGTTTACTACTCGTGTTGTTTATGAACGTCAGCAAATAGCGTCGCAGAACATAGCGGCAATCGTGACTCCCGCTTCAACGTGAATACTCGTGATGGCTGCGCTCGCACTGGCGCTGGTCTCCATTAACTATTAATAATAATATTTGGGGTTTTACGTGCCAAAACCACTTTCTGATTATGAGGCACGCCGTAGTGGAGGACTCCGGAAATTTTGACCACCTGGGGTTCTTTAACGTGCACCTAAATCTAAGCACACGGGTGTTTTCGCATTTCGCCCCCATCGAAATGCGGCCGCCGTGGCCGGGATTCGATCCCGCGACCTCGTGCTCAGCAGCCCAACACCATAGCCACTGAGCAACCACGGCGGGTTCCCATTAACTATAGAAATTAGCTTTCACTTTCTCTAAACTCACCTGAAACGTTGTTAATGAGCGCATAGCGCGTGCAATTTATGAGATCGTTCGGCGATTCCCGCACCAGCAGGCCTGACAAGACGCGTCCGCATAGCAACAACAGGACGATTGCTAATAAATTGTCTTGGCTTGGGTACGCTTGGCAGCAGCCACCAGTTCGCAACCTGCTTTATAATGCCTTTATTACGTGTGTGTTCCCGTACGGTTAACGAAAAGTCTTGCAAAGACGCGCACCGTCACCTCCCGCGAACGGGCTTACGTTTAACGTGCGTAAGACGACAAACACTATTCTAAAACTGTCTAGTATCATTCGTCCCCTTTTTCTCATGCAATATTTATTAAAGTCGCTCTCCGAGGCGCGTCATCTGCTTATTTCGCGAAAAGATGAAATCATACATTGCTGTGTTTGCACCGCTATTACACGCATAATGGGATGCCACAAAGGTCATTCTACTTCCGCATTTCTTTTTTTCATTTGCGGCCTTGTGCGCGGCGACATCACGGTGATTAGAGAACTGCGAGGTATTCAGTGCATTCCGTGATAGGAGGCCCTCTTTGGTTTCAAGTTCGAACCTTTATCGCTTGTTTCTCGGTGCGGCCGTTGTGGGGCGAGCGTTTAGTTGGAGCCGCAACTGGTGAAAAGAACATTCTCTCCTTGAATAGTTAGTCTACTTTCTATTTCAAAAAGTTTCTTTTCCTAATTGCTTTTAAGGTGAGTGGACTGCACTGCTCAAGTTTTTATGCGTTTGTTTAAAGTAATAGTTTCAAGTTTCACTTTCATTCACTTTGCATATAAGCTGATGACTGTGATTTTCACTGTCTCAGTCATTCGCTCTTTTATGTGTGAAAAAGGATAAACAAGTACTTGCCCAGGTGTTTGACTAGTCCTAAAAGAACTGTAACTTGTTTAGAGGATACTTCAAGTAGACCTGCAGTCGAACCCGATTATGAAGAACAGGCTTACGGTCCGGAATTAATTATGTTTTGTGTTTCTTATAGCCAAGGTCGTCTAAGACAAACCTAAATGAACATTTGTGGCGCATTTGCCATATGCAAATTGCTTCTCTTTAATAAAGAAACCAAGCGAGCAAGGTACACATTTCCGAAAAAAAAAATGCGTATATTGGACAAATATTTTGCCTGTGCATTTGAGCACGATGCATCGTCACAAGGAATACATAAGAATTCGAATAGAGTAATCATTTTAGTCGTCACTAATTCTGTGAACATTCTCCAGTCCACTTCCACTGTAAATGTGTACAATCAAAGGCCGGTCAACACAAGCTTCTCCCCGGGAAGTCCCGAGTTACATTCACTGTGTACTTTGTTATGAAGAAATATTTTGTTTGAGTGACGGTCATTGAGTTTCGCACGCTTCCGTACAGAGGTTCATTCGCTTCATCGGTTTACGTTATATTCGTGTACGAATGTAGCCACAAATATTCGGCATTCGTTCCTACCATTGTTGCGATTTGAATTGCGCACTGCGTTCAGAACATCCTGAAGAATTTATCTCTCAGAATAGCATTCAGCAGCACATATGTAGAGCTTAAAAATTTATAAGTATGCACGTGCGCGTTCACCAATTTCGAATTCAAATACCCCTGAGGACCTGATTTTACATTATGTACACTGCACACCTTAGATGGACATCGGCTGCCTGTGATAAATGCTTGAAGAATGTGCCTTTCCGCAATTGTACCTAATATTATTATCTCTTTCTGTAAGCGTTTTCATGCTGTTCTCTCAGTGATATCCTGCAGAGCATGGCGCCATCAGACGGTGAACATCACATCTACGGCTTTGCCTTGCAGTCCATGTTAAAGGTAACAAGCCAACAAAACAAGAGAAATGCGTGGCCCTGTTTAGCTTACTTTTTTTTTTCCTGAGCAGTCCTTCTCGGTGAACAGATATTTTCCGCGAATGAGTAGAAAACAAGAAATAAATAACACTTTACGATTTCATTGACAGCCACGAACTTGGCATAGTTTGCCTAAGGCAAAAAAAGAAATACCTGCACGAAAGGATCGCTCTCTTTAATCCGCACACAAGCTCCATTCGCCTTATCGGCTTTCTGCTGTGTGCAGTTTTTGCTCGCCCACGTTTTCTCTTTCGGATGCACAAATATACACACACGCGCATATGTTTTGGATGTTATTTCTTGTGAATATTGTAACGAAGGAGGAATGAAATGCAATTAACAAGAATAAGTTACAGCCACACGCAATATGGCGAACCCGCGCACGCGCCTTGGCGCCGCGTCATCGTCTTCACTTTGTCGCGTCCTTGTGCGTATTGCTGACTGGCGGTCTCGTTACACATCCATTCAGCGGCAGGAGCACGGACTCGGTGCTGGTTAAGGACTAGAGGACTGGGAGCCAGGATTAGCGCGGCTGCGTTTCACTAGCATGGTATGGTTTGAAGCGCACAACGTACACAACGTCACTATTAAGGTATGCTCAGACAGCGATCGTCATTTTAGCATAGCGCGAATCTGTCGTAAACCCTTACGGTGCGCACAAGAGTTGAGATCGTTAACAGTGCTTGTCATTAACATTGTAAGTTGCGTACGTTACTCTTCGTAAGACCGGCCAATAAAAACGTGAGCTGGCAGATGCGTCTTAGTGGAGTCGAAAATGACGAAACCACAGCAAAACTCTGACAGGAGGCACCACGGAAATACGGGCACCGTTGCACCTCGCACAACGCACATACGAATCCGCAGTCGTGGCTGTTGCTGTAACTGGAGATGCCGGAAGTCGAGTCAAGGAAATTTAGAACCGAAACTGTGCCGCTTGTTGATCACGTCTTAACTGTCGTATCTGTATGAAATGTAAAAGTAGCGGGCCTTCGAACAAATACGCTAGCCTGTCTGACGACTGTCGCGCCCTTAGCGCTTCATACAATTGTAGTCTGAACAATTTAGCTGCGCTTTTAGCATTTGCGTTTGCGTTTCTTGCGACATATATGCGGTCTACGTACGTATTCTAAACGCACCTTTAGGGCGGCAAGCAGATGATGTCGTTCGAGCTAGAGGTACGATTTCATTTGTGAGGGCGATGACTTCGCGAAGGACATGGTAAATGCCAGTGAAATGAGAGAATAGTTTTTGTGTGTTAGCATTCTTAGGATGCTTCACGAACTTTCCGCGGCTATGTATGTATGTATGTATGTATGTATGTATGTATGTATGTATGTATGTATGTATGTATGTATGTATGTATGTATGTATGTATGTATGTATGTATGTATGTATGTATGTATGTATGTATGTATGTATGTATGTATGTATGTATGACTTCGGTCATGAGTAATCCGTGGTTAGTGCATCGGGCTGCCACGCTGAGATAACAGAGTACGAAATCAACCCTAGGCAACTTGGATTACTTAGTATGTACCATTGTGTAAATACGGGCCACTCTTCAACGAACCTTCTTCACGCCGACATGGCTCACTGTAGATGCGGCACGGGTTAGGCACCACTGTTCAAAAAAATTTCTTTGATGCCGACTTGGTTTATAAGGTATGTGCCAGAAGGTGCGTGTCGCTCTTCACTGAACGTCTTTGATGCCAAATTGGTGAACTAGGTATGCACCCCTGGAAATGTGCCACACTGCAATGATGAAAAAGATGCCCAAGGTTTCTCCTATCTGAATCAAATCGAATCCACGTTAACAATGGTTACTCAAGGAAGGCAACACGAAACATTAGCAGGCTGTGAAACCAATGCACTGGGCAAGGAACACTTTTCAAAAAAAGCGCCCTTCGCGCCGATGCTTTGGCGAGCTACGCCAGGAATGCACTGGGTATCTGCAGCTCATCAATGACCCTCTCGCCACTATGGGTCACTGAACTTGTGGCACTAAGCGTGCGGCAAGCGCAGAAGCAATTATCAGCGTTCGCAGGCACTAGCTCCAAGAGCCTCTCGTTTCGGTGGTCACGCACGGATTTCATGGCAGTGCCACTAGATGGCGCAGCGTGTGCAGATAGAACGCCTTTCTTGGTGTTTGCACCAGCCAACTATTCATTTCGGATGCCGTGAGCAGCCTTCGCAGCGGCCACGATAGATCGCGCCGAGTGTCCTTGGGGAAGCGCGATAGAGGAGTGTCGCTACAGTACACGCCTCATACGTAACTCGTTTCGACAGTGACAATACGTTGTGTCGCTATATTGATCCAAAGCTCACGCATTATCGTAAACAGTCATCGTGTGAGATGACTTCTGCCGCATTTTCCGAGAGATTGGCCTTGCGCAACTTGTGCTTACCCGTAAAGAAAGGGGTCCTTGGGTTGGCACATCTATTTGTGCGACAAGTTTTGTTGCGCTTTTTGTACCTTCGGGATCAGAATGATGTGTTCCTTCTCACAGTCATGCAAGCGCTCTTGTGTCGTCACCTTCGAAGATTTGTTGTAGGCTCGTGTGAAGCGTGCATGATGCCGTTAAAGGTCATCTACGAGAAGTCGTGCTTGCGTACAATATGTTGCTTGCGCGGTTTTCAATGCAGTATCTCGCCAATATTACTAGGCATGAAAACTGTATAAGGACGTAAAAGACATTATGCTCTCTACAAATTTACCGTATTTCATACCGTAGAGGGCCAGAAGATGCCCTCAAAAGGGTTAATAGAATGTCAGTACGCCCTTTGGTAGAAGCTTTTTCTTTCTTTAAAGTCACACTAATACACTATCAGTTACAACATGGATGAAAAACAAAGGCATATTTTGTCGGGTGGTCCATTAACCGCTTGTTATGCAAGAAACTTGAAATGATAGAGCATGCGTTTCTAGATTGCTGGGATCCCATCTTTTTCTGGGATGTGGTACAAAGAACGTTAAAGATAGAGTTGCCTTTAGATCCAGATGGGATAAGCGTCTTACCGGTAGAAAGAAAGTGTAAAGATATAATGCTCCTGGGCCCTCACAGTGTGTGCAAAGCTAGAACGCAGTTCAGCAATGCTGATGTCAAATCGCGAACTACACGCGATCACTTCATTCAATGTGTAGTACGGTTCATGGATATCCATCGGGGCACTCCCTGAACAACCAACACGAATTGACATGCTAGATAAATAGGCAGCATGGAAAAAAAATTTTATGTGTCGTGCCAGCAAATTCCTTCCTATCAAGTTTTGTTTTTTGTGTATTGTTTGTGTGTATAATGTCAAAGTCGGCAATAAAGGAAAAAACGACACTGGCTGAATAGCAAAGCGTGGGGGCCTCGCAACCCGCAGGTGGCAGTTCGAATCCCCAGCCCGACAAGCAATCTTCATTTTCGCGCGGCGTGAGTTTTGTCGTACGGCAGAACCGACGCCGACTCGAGTAAGGCAATACAAGCTTCGCCTAAAAAAAACCAACTGGAAGGAGAGATGTGAACTCTCTATTGGCGAACGTCAAGCCGTATTGCGCCATATCATGCCTCACCAGCAAGCGATAACTAACTTGGCATCAGCCCCCTTTCACTATAAGAGACGTGTATACGTTAGGATAAACACCGTACCCTCCTGCACATCTCATACGTGTTAATTCCACCTTTATACACATTGTGAGAAAAACGAGCACCTTCTTCCACGGACGCTATCTGATTGCGAAAATAGCGTTTACTATGCCCACTTACATTCAAAAACATTCATCTGCTATTTGCTCAGTCTCTATCTTGTATATCAGGATATGTGTGAAAGAGGCATGTCTAGCATCGCCGTGCCTCAAACGCTGACAGCTCAGGAGCATTAGCTTCACCTGCATTTATATTGTGAAACGAACACGGCAAATTAACAAAAGCAAGAGATAACAGCAAACTGTACTGTCCGGGCATGGGCGTTTGACCGGCTGCTTTTTCCTCTGCAGTTTGGTTTATGCCCTGCGATTGCATTCACTTGCTAGGAGCAAGACAGGGCGCTGCCAAATGTTGTGGAAATCTACTCACCCATGTTTTGCCTTCCGACGGCTTAGATCGTCCCCAGGCGTTTGAAGAATGTTCGCGGCGAAAGGCCACCCAGCGATGGGTACTAGTGACGGTCTTCTTTTTCTACTCCTACAAGGAAGCAGCGCAAGTACAAGGCACGTATAAAGTCTGGCAAACTAAAATAGTCAACATAGGGCCCTATAACGTAAAACTATTCCAACATGTTTCTATTCCAATTTCCTGACGTCAAATTTGCGTAACCACCGACGCAAGCACCGGGCGGTCACCCGCAGGGTTGTCTGAACAGACCAATCAAACGCTCTCCTCGTTCATAGGAGGTCACTTTTGTTTGCTTGAAAAACGAATAACATTGCCTACACTGAGCGGCTTGTCGTATCTAATTGGCTGACAAGAGGCGAGGAGAACGCTTAAGTGGAGAGGGATTCACTGGGGCAGAGCCAGTACACTGAAAATCGATAACCGGATGAAGAAGGTGGTGCCGGCGTCTGCGATTGGTTGGCTTTCTCTTACTTAGCTTGTGGTGGCTGGTCGAAAATCGCGGCGGCATGCAACGGAAGCTTAAGAATGGCGCTAAAACTGACCCTCAGCAAAGAAGAATTGACAGAATGAGGTAGTAAACGTGCCGAAAGTGCTTGAAAACGTTACACGGTCACGCAAGAAGTTTTATTATACGCGAATACACCCATGCTCTCCGGCAGGTGCGAGTAGCCAGCGCCTCAGCGATCGGCGGCAGACATCTTTTATTCCTTTCGGAACGGGGCAGCCTGCGGCTATTCCGAAAAAAATTCAGTTTTGTTCGGCATATTAATGCATCTTTATCGCGTACACGTCATTTTGACGCGGTGAAATTGTGCGGTTTTGTGACGTCGCGTGAGAGGCAGGTGAAGTGGGCGCAGCCCGAAAACTTTTACCAATAGCCGAGGGCTAATGGCGAAAAGGGGTCGAATCGGAAATAACCGTTTTTCTTTTTTCTGTCAAATCATGCATAATCAGTGTGTACACATTATATCAGATGGGGAGGTATTGCGGTTTTCGTGACGTCGCGTGACAGGCAGTTGAAGTGGGGCGTGGTCGAAAAAGTTTTTGACCAATCGCGGACGGCTGATAGCAGAATTGGAATAGAAAAGTTTGGAATAGTTTTACGTTATAGCGCCCATAGTCTCGGCCTGTATTATCCGCGCAGTGGCTTTCTATTATCTTCTGGTGTTTGCCTAATAATTGCGACGTCATTAGAAACATTGCTGCTAAATGCACAGTATCCCACAATCTCAGCTAAAAACAAAGAAATGCTAATTGAAAAAAAATAATTTAGGTACAAAAACGGAAATCGCCAAAAAGTTTAACAATTACTTATTGTAAAAAAATCAGGCTGCATACTAACAACTAATCAAGTTCCAAATATTATCCCGACTAAAGGCTAGCGACAGAAGAAAACGAATTGAAGGACATGAGCAGCGACCATGCTCCTTTTGAAAGAAGACGAAGTTGGCGCGTCGGCTCTTGCGGTCTTTGAATACAGAGCTGGTTTTTTGTTTCCATCATCCAGGTCCTGCAACCTGTCTTTCTGTTTTTTTTTTACATCGTGGCAATATATTGATATCAAGCATAATGTAGAGGCAATGCAAAACGAGAGACAATTTTTTTTTGTAGAAAGGACCTGTTTAGTGCCTAGCAAAACGTACCAGCTTAAGTGGTTCCTATACCTGCAGGCTATTGTGAATTGCATTGTTTTTATCATCCTCTAATGTTAGCGGGCTATTGTATTAAGCAAAAACGGAAGATTTGCTGAAATGAGTAAATTAACATAACTTGTTCATTTTTTCTGCTGAAGGAGTTTACCAAGGATCTCGTACAATGATTAGTGGGCTAGCTCAGGGTCCACCAGAGGTCGCTGATCGGCTTTGTGCACGACTTTCAGCTGATGAGGTGAAGGCGGCATTATCTACCATGAAACGTGGCTCGGCCCCAGGCCGAATGGCTTACCCGTTGAGTTTTATCCAACCTTCTGGGAAGATATTGGTGCCGCGTTAGTGTTTGTTATCAGCCACTGCTTGGAGAACTTTGAATTCCCGGCTAGCTTTCGGGACGTTGGCATTGTGCTGATACCTATGCACGATACATCATCACTTCGTCCAGAGGAATGGAGGTCAGTCATGCTTCTCAACGTTGACTACAAAACCGTTACAGCTGTTACCACTGGAGGCTTCCGAAGCCTGATGCCTTCCTTAATAGGATACCATCAAGCATGTTTGGTCCCTGGCAGAGAGATAGATTGTCTCTCATTCGTTATGGGCGACATAATAACGTATATGCTTACCAGGTCAAAACGTGGTCTTTTGGTTTCACTCGACCAGGAAAAGGCATTCAGTTGCCTTGAACAAAGCTATACTTAGTGTAGTGACATCGTTTGGTTTTCGTCGTATTTTGTTAAACTTGGGCTCTATAACGTAAAACTATTCCAATATGTTTTTTTTCCAATCTCCTAAAGTCAAATTTGGGCAACCGTCCACGCAAGCATCTGGTGGTCACCTGCAGGGTTGTCTGAACAGACCAATCAAACGCTCTCCTCGTTCATAGCAGTTCACTTTTGTTTGCTTGAAAAACGAATAACATTCCTCACACTGAGCGACTTGTCTTATCTAATTGGCTGGCAAGAGGTGAGGAGCACGCTCAAATGGAGAGGGAGTCGATGGGGCCGAGCCACTGCACTGAAAATCGATAACCGGATGAAGAGGGTGCTGCCGGCGGCTGCGATTGGTCCTCTTTCCCTTACTTAGCTTGAGCTGGCTGGTCAAAAATCGCGGCGGCATGATGCAACGGAAGCCAAACAATGACGCTAAACGGATCCTCAGCTGAAAATAGTTGGCATAACGAGATCGTAAACATGCCGAAAGTGCTCCAAAACGTTACACGGCCACAAAAAAAGTTTTATTATACGCAAATAAACCCATGCTCTTCGGCAGGATCGAGTAGCCAGTGTTTGAGCGATCGGCGGCAGCCATCTTTTATTCCTTTTTGAACGGTGCAGCCTGAAGCTATTCAGAAGAAAATTCACTTTTGTTCGGCATAGTAACGCATCTTTAACACGTACACGTCACTTTCACACGGTGAGTTCTTGCGGTTTTATGACGTCGCGTGACAGGCAGGTGAAGTGGGTGCAGTCCAAAAACTCTTGACCAATAGCCGAGGGCTCATGGCGAAAAGGCGTCGAATCAGAAATAACTATTTTTCTTTTGTTCGCTGAAATCATGCATAATCAGTGGGTACACGTCGTATCAGACGGGGAGCTATCGTGGTTGTCGTGACGTCGCGTAACAGACAGATGAATGGGGGGTGGTCCTAAAATGTTTTTCACTAATCGCGGAGGGCTGATTGCAGAATTGGAATAGAAAAGTTTGGAACAGTTTTATGTTATAGCGCCCCTTATTAGAAATGCCATTCGAATATCGGAAGTACAATGTTTCTTCGTGGTCATGAAAGTGCACCATTTCCCGTTAATCGTGGTGTTCATCAACGGTGCCTTCTGTCCCGAGCACTCTGTGCTCAGCCTTGCGCCATTCCTGCGTTCGCTACCGAGAGACCCTTTCGTGTGCGGTCTTCCTGTGTCTGGCAGTGGTGTTATGAAGGTGACAGCCAGCGCCGTGACATCACATTGTATCTCAGGAATAAAGATATCTTATCCCGTATATTTCAAATTTTTACTCCGTATAAAAATATTTCAGGTACTCTGCTAAATTTCTCAAAAAGTCGTTATCTGTTCAGTGGTTTCCTACAGACATGCCTAAATCCCCCTTTCCGCCTTCAAAAGAGTGATTCTATTTGTATTTCGAGCCTTGATTACACCTTTAATGGCATGTAGGGCTGTCTGTGGCTCTCCATTTTTGAAGATGTAAGGTGAAATACTCGGGATGTTAAAGGGTACGTTTGCCCCTATTAGAAAGCAGCTACTCAGCACAGTCTGTATTTAACGACCGCGTGTTGTATGTTTGTCACGTCGGACAGCCATCATTACAGGTTTCTAGGCAATTTCTGCCCCTTCTTGGTTCCTTCTTCTGGTAGGGAGCACAGAACTGGTCCGTAGCAAAGCGCTTGGGCAACCACGCTCTCGCGGTGGGTTCGCGTTATCATCCCTGTAGGCTGTTTTACATGACGCGATTGGGGCGAAAAAAAATCGTTCTGCCGCGCACATGGCAGAGGGATTTTCACTGATAGCTTCTACATGCGTTTGCGGCAGCACGATTGCCGTCGCAGCGCTGCATCAAGTTGTTGCCTGCATCGTTAAATATTGCCACATCCTATATGGTCGCCGCGGGTATGTGCCAGGCGATGAGAACGGCGCTGAAGTGGCGCGCGAGTGGAAAAAGAGGCGACAACGACGTTGCGTTGACTGCTCTCATAAAAGTGCTTTTACACGTCCTCTACGCCGGCTATCCGTCTCCTAATAGGCTGCGACACTGGTGGAGGTGCGGGGTAGGATTGTCTCATGCTCGGCACCCCTTCGCGGAGCCATACCTCGAAAGCGGCATCACCTTCGTTCATCGAAACTCCTGTTCACCGGTACAGTCGCCGCCTGCTAGGCCTGACGCCCGAGTTCAGCCCTTTGCAGGACCCTGCTGTAACGCGTCAACCTACTTCCGCCATGGCTACTGCAACTCCATCGCAGGTGACGCTGCAGAATCCTAAGATACCAGAAAGTTTCCACGGCGACGCTTTTGAGGATGTCCAAGATTGGCTTGACCAATTTGAGCGTGTCGCCAGTTATAATGACTGGGGCTCCCAGGAAAAGCTGTCTAATGTCTATTTTGCGCTTCAAGACAGTGCGCGGACGTGGTTTGTGAACCGGGAGAGAAATTTGACCACGTGGGATGCCTTCCGCACCCAGCTGCTAGACACGTTCATTAGTAGCGACAGAAGAGACAACGCGCAGCGCCTACTTGAATCCCGTATTCAAAAACCAAACGAGAGCGTTGCCATGTTTGCAGAAGATATGGCCCGCCTTTTCCGCAGAGCAGACCCTCAGATGGCCGAAGAAAAGAAGTGCTATCTCTTGCGCGGAGTGAAGGAGGAACTCTTTGCCGGGCTCGTGAGGAACCCACCAACGACAGTGGCCGAATTTACCAAGGAGGCTACCGCTATAGAACGGGCACTACAGCAACGGTACAGCCAATATGATCGCAAGAGCTCGCCGGTGAACGCTTCCATTCTACCTGAGCTGCAGCACGTCTCTACGTGAAGTCATCAGAGAGATCGTGCGAGAGGAGATCCGGCAGCTCGGGATCTCTCCCATGGCACCAGCGGTGGCTTCTGTCGCTGATATCGTTCGGGAGGAAGTTCGAGAGGCCTTTTCGTCGCCCGACTGGCAGGCGGTGCCGCGACGATTGACCTACGCGGAAGCTGTCTGCCGTCCACCTCCTGCCACTTCGATGCTGCTGACACCGTCGACCACTACGACGCAGCCATCACCGCCACCCCCGACGCCCTATTTTCGACAGTCACAGCCGCCGCCAACTATGCCGTATCGCCGCCAGTCGATCGCTGCGCCTCGTTTCTACAGTGAATCCTCTGCCGGCTACCCGCTTCGACAGACCGATTTCTGGCGCACCGCTGACCGCCGGCCGCTATGCTTTGATTGCGGCGAAGCAGGACATGTTTACCGCGCGTGCCACTACCGCGCGGCTGGGTATCCAAAATTTTCCAGCTGCAGTTACCCTGTGTCTGATGCTGCACGTAGCCGCGACGGAAATTCTACACAATTTCGGCCAGAAGGTTCAACGACGCCTCGATCGCGTTCCCCCTCTCCGGCTCGTTCCACCCCACCGACCCGTCGCGAATTTTCTGACGCCTCTATGGGCAGGTCCCCTAGCCCGCGCCGGGGAAACTAGACGCAGCGACCTCCGGGGGTGAGGTTGCAAACCGGCTAGCTACCCAAGAGCCCCAATCTCCGACGATTGACGACTCTACAACTCCGACGACTCCAACCACACCTCCTGTAACCGACGCCGTCAGCGCCGATCTTGTCGTTTGCATTGAAGGCCACCAAGTGGCCGCTCTCTTCGATACTGCTTCGCATTTTTCGATAATCAGTCAAAAGCTGGCCGACAGGCTGCGAAAAGTGAAGACGCCGTGGACCGGGCCCAACATCCGAACTGCCGGTGGCCAGTTGATGACGCCGATTGGAAAATGCACAGCCAGAATAGTAATCGCAGGCGCAACCTTCATCGCCACCCTCGTCATTCTCTTTGAGTGTTCTAAAGAACTTATATTGGGGATGGATTTTTTGAGACAGTATGGTGCACTGATTAATGTCCGTGACCTCGTCGTTACATTTTCTACGAGTTCAGACGACGTCGGCCCCGCGGAGCACCAGCGACCCCGCTTACGTATCGCCGACGACGACGTCACGCTTCCGCCGCGAAGCTGTTCCCTCGTGCCTGTAATCTGCGACAACTTCAACACTGGCACTGGCGTCGCTGAACACATCGACGCACTGGTACTGAGTCAAGGCGTTTCCATGGCCAGGGCCGTAATTAACGTACACGACGGACGTGCGGAACTCCTGCTGGCGAATTTTACCGGGGAACGTCGACACATTGTTTAAGGCACGGCTGTTGCTTACTTCGACGAATTTACATCAATACAGGACTGCCTCTCAGTGGAGCACGCGACGTTCACTGGGGCTATGCCTGCCCCTGTGGTCGATATCAGTCCCACTTTATCGCCCGTCGCACGCAGCAGCCTTCTTGAGCTCATCAATGAGTTTAAGAGCTGCTTCTCATCCACGTCACGAGTTAGCCAGACGCCGCTCACTAAGCACCGTATTGTCACCGAAGCCGACGCCAGACCAATTCGGCAGAATCCTTATCGTGTAGCACCAAAACAGCGCGAGGCAATCCAGACACAAGTGAAGACGATGCTTGACGACGGCGTTATTCGGCCATCTAAGAGTCCTTGGGCATCGCCTGTCGTATTGGTGAACAAGAAAAATGGTAGCCTGCGCTTCTGCGTCGACTACCGAAAACTCAAACTGATCACAAAGAAAGACGTTTATCCGCTACCGCGTATCGACGATTCCCTGGACAGGCTACGAAACGCACGTTACTTTTCGTCGATGGATTTGAAAAGCGGCTACTGGCAAATAGAAGTTGATGAGAGAGACCGTGAGAAGACCGCTTTTGTTACGCCCAACGGACTTTATGAATTTCAGGTGCTCCCCTTCGGTTTGTGTTCTGCGCCGGCAACGTTTCAACGACTAATGGACACTGTACTCTCAGGCCTCAAATGGCAAACCTGTCTGGTCTACCTCGACGACGTGATTGTTTTCTCCGTAACGTTCGAGGAACACTTACGGAGACTAAAGATGGTCTTCGAAGCAATATGCTCAGCTGGTCTAACTTTAAAACCTGAAAAGTGCCATTTTGGCTTTGAAGAACTTCAATTTCTCGGTCACGTTGTTAGTCGTGAAGGTGTCCGACCTGACCCTGATAAAATATGTGCCGTTGCTAATTTCCCAACGCCATCATATAAAAAGGCCGTGCGACGTTTTCTGGGCCTTTGCGCCTACTACCGACGGTTTATTGCGGAATTTTCGCGCATCGCATGGCCATTGACCCATCTTACCAGAGAAGATGTCCCCTTTGTGTGGGGTGAAGACAAGCAACGGGCTTTTGATGACCTACGGCAACGGCTGCAGGCGCCTCCCGTCCTCGCACACTTTGATGAAGACGCTCCTACGATTCTTCATACCGACGCTAGTAATGTCGGCCTCGGCGCAGTGCTTGTACAGCGGCAGGACGGCACCGAAAGAGTGATTGCTTACGCCAGCAGGACGCTATCCAGGACGGAGGCTAACTACTCCACTACAGAAAAAGAATGTCTCACTCTGGTGTGGGGCGTCCTGAAATTTCGGCCATATTTGTATGGTCGGAGTTTCACCGTTGTCAGTGATTATCATGCACTTTGCTGGCTGACTAATTTAAAAGATCCAGCTGGTCGGCTTGCGCGCTGGAGTCTTCGGCTACAAGAGTTCGACTTCACGGTTGTGTACAAATCGGGGAAACGACATACCGACGCCGACTGCCTCTCTCGGTCTCCTGTTGAGACTGCAGTCCACGACGATGATGACGCGGGTTTTCTAGGCGTGCTAGATACTGTCGACGTTTCACGCCACCAACGCGAGGACGCAGAACTGGTTCCTCTTTTCAATTACTTAGAGGGAAAAACAAGCAGCGTGCCGAGGTTATTCGCGAAAGGGCTGCCTTCGTTTTGCTTACGCCACGACGTTCTCTATAAAAAGAACTTTTCACCTAATGGCAGCAGCTACCTACTCGTCATTCCCGCATCTCTTCGCGACGAAGTCCTACATGCCTGTCACAACGAGCCGACCACTGGTCACTTGGGATACACCCGCACATTGGCAAGAATTAGGCTAAAGTACTATTGGCCGAGACTTGCGTCGATCGTGAAACGTTACACACAGACATGCCTGGATTGCCAGCGCCGCAAAGCCCTACCCGGCAAGCCAGCTGGACTGCTGCATCCTGTTCAGATACCGCGAGCGCCGCTCGAACAAATTGGCATGGACCATTTAGGTCCATTTCCACTGTCTACTGCCGGAAATAGATGGATAATCGTCATCACTGATTATCTTTCTCGATACGCCGAAACAGGTGCTATCGAACGTGGAACAGCAGCCGAAGCAGCGCGATTTTTGTCGAAGCCGTCGTCCTAAGGCATGGCGCTCCCGCAGTGGTCATAACAGATAGAGGATCTGCGTTCACGGCTGCGCTTCTGGATACCGTGTTGCGACTAAGTGGTACCACTCACCGAAAGACCACGGCTTATCATCCCCAAACCAATGGGCTGACAGAACGTATGAATAAGACACTGGCAGACATGATGAGTATGTACATCGACGTCGACCACAAGAACTGGGACGAGATTTTACCATACGTTACATTTGTGTATAACACGGCTCGCCAAGAGACAACACGCGTGACGCCTTTCAACCTCGTTTACGGACGCGAAGTGACAACAATGTTGGACGCAATGCTGCCACTCGAGTGCGGTGACGACGAGACTGGTGCCGAGGAGTTTACGCAACGCGCCGAGGAAGCCAGGCAGCTTGCGCGTTTGCGAATCCAAGAACGACAGGAATACGATGCCCGACACTACAATCTTCGGCACAGACCCGTCACATACAACGTCGGTGACCAGGTGTGGATCTGGACTCCGCTTCGTCGGCGGGGGCTGTCTGAGAAGCTCCTACGAAGATACTTCGGCCCGTACACAGTTCTGCGCCGCATCAGCGATGCGAATTATGAAGTTGTCCCCGACAGCCATAACTGCTCCAAACGCCGGCGGCATCTGCCCGAGGTTGTGCACGTGCTTCGTATGAAACCCTACATTTCCTCGTGACCTCAACTTTGCACCATCTATGCACAGCCTTCGGCGGTTGGTGCATCGGGACGATGCCTTTTTTTTTTTCAAAGGGGGGCAAATGCCACATCCTATATGGTCGCCGCGGGTATGTGCCAGGCGATGAGAACGACGCTGAAGTGGCGCGCGAGTGGAAAAAGAGAGGACAACGACGTCGCGTTGACTGCTCTCATAAAAGTGCTTTTACACGTCCTCTACGCCGGCTATCCGTCTCCTAATAGGCTGCGACAATATAACTATGAAAACTAGTCAAATATTCAAAATTTCCTATTACTATTTCATAATGGAATAAGTGCACCGTTATTTAATGTTTGAAGGCGTGGAGACTTTACGACAGCTTGCAGGGGCGGTGAGTGAGACGCTGCACAACACAGCAAGTATGAGCGCACGGCTTTTCTGGCGTCGGTGGGGTGGCTCCGTTTATTACACTCTAGTTTCGTTGTTACTGTGGAAGCCACAACTTTCTTCCTGGATGAGTATTTGCTTTTGCAGAAGAACAAGCTACAACTACGTGTGCATGTATAAGCAGCTGTCACCATTTGTAGTGATGAAGAAGTTGACGATGGTGGCGATAGAGTGGGTACGTGCCTTATGTAGAAGTGGCGTCCTTGTCTCGACCTGGATTGCGTGCATCTTCTCGTTTTAAACGAATTGTGTAGCGGAAGAAAAACAAAATGTTTATGAAGCTCCTAAAGCACACGCGCTGGTGGGTGCGCCCTAATAAAACATAACTAGAACAGGCGCGCGACATTGCTCGACGGAAGTACGAACGTGCGGTAAAACAGGAAAGCTCCTATTTCGACCACGCTTTGTTTCATCACACTGCCACTCCCACATCGCGCCGATCGCTGTGACTCAGCGATGGCGCGACCAACTTGTTGGAATCCAGTCGCGGAGAGCCCACGACGTCGTTGCGGCCGCTGAGCGACGGAATTCGCTGTGTCGCTGAATGAAAATCGCGCCATGTGAAACAGCCTTATCTCTCCACTGCCGGCCGCTTGCTCTGCGATTTCGCCTCCGCCTGTGTTGAGTGTGCCGCGCGTGAACTAGTCTGCTGCTTCCTTGGCACAAAAATTCGTTACATGTTACAGGCCTACAGCAGGGGCGGGACACTCCCCGATTCCGGTGGCACTAAAACCCCTCAATCTCCCAAAGTAGCGCCATTCGCTTCCCTCCTCCTCCGCTCGGCGCGGCCTCGACGGTGGCGCCGCCGGTGGTGGGCCTGCCGTAGCAGACGACGGCTAACACGCTACGGGAGGAAATCCGCAAAAAAGTTCGTTCGAGCCCTGCGGAGCAGTTTTTTCAATCGAGATCTTTCTTCGTCAGTCGCTAACTGGCCTTTAGAATTTAGTGTTGGAATGGCGGAAGAAATTGTGAAAAGGACCATTATTCAAGGCGTATTTAAGGCGTAAAGCGCGCGACGTTGAGAGTTCGTGTTGCTGAAACACAACGCAAGCACGCGGTGTACTCAAACACGCGCGTAATTACCGAAGTTTCAGGTGCTGACAGCGTGAAAGTGTGTGTGCGTGGTTTCGTAGGTTCATTTACGTACCTGCAGGATACTTTTGTTCGGCCGGCGCGTGAGAGATTCCGGCTGTGTGCGGTCAGCAATGCCGGGCAACAGGGCCGTTTTTTTCATTGCGGGGTGCTTTGGTAACCGTTACGATATGTTTTTTTTTTCAAGTACTGCTCCACGAGGGCACATGTAATGGCTAACGGTGGCCTCTAAAGAGCACGTGACGTTAAATAATGCAGGCGTCGCAGGGAGGGTTCGCATACAAAATTGGCTGTCCGCGATCTTATACCCCCTTGGCATGCACAGGCTTCGACGAGCCCCATCCAGCCCAGGTTCTAGCTTTGGTGTTCCCGTTGCCGCTTTGGTGCCCTGGAGGCGCCGTCAATAATACGGAATAATGACAAGTTGTTACAAGTAGTAAATAAAATTTATTGAAGAAATACAATCGCGCCGAAGCGCCAACTTCTAAAGCAGCGCTAGCACGCGAGTATTATGAAACGCCAACGAGGAATTTACCGGCCCACGTACGACTCTACGATCAAAGTGCACGTTAAACATCCCCAGGCGAGCTAGATAAAGTTATCCGGAGCTATCCACTACGACCTCCATCCTAGCTTTAGTCGCTTCGGAACGTTAATCACCGCAAACCAAATCAATACATGCGGGCGTACATTCGAAGCTAAAAGACTGCATCGTGAGTCATAGTGAGCCTTGCAAAAGCGTCGAGAATGTGCTAACTTCTGGTGGAGCTCAAAACACACCCTGAATAAAGTCGCTTTTATGTCACAGGCCAGCTGCAGATGCGTGCATTTTACCGCAAACGAAACTACATGAAACAAAGAGAGCACATTCGAAAAAAAAGTCAAACAACGCGCTAAAATCCACGCAGACCATGAACACACATTTTTTCGAAGCGGAAGGCGTGAACTAGGCTCAAAGTAAGAGGTTGTGAGTAGCCGTGGCCCTTACTTGACTCAGCCGTGCGTTCTTTGCCACTTCCTTGAAGTCAGCCCGCCCGATCCTGCGAATCCACACTTCTTTTTGCGTTGCCCCCGCCGGACGGCAAAGCAAAAAGCTTTGTGCCCTCGCTGTGTCTGTTGCGGCAACCGAAGGCGCAGCAGCATGGCATCGCAATTAAGTTCTCGGCCCTACACATTCTATTACGCTAACGCACTCCGTCAGTCCGCCTGCCGTACTTTCGTCGCGCAGGCCCAACAATGGAGGTTGACGCGCGCTGGAAAGAAAAAATATACAAAAGCGCGGCGACTGCTCCGCGCTGGAAAGAAAAAATATATAAAAGCGCGGCGCTTGCTTCCACGTGACACAGATTGGCCAATGGGGGAGCGGAGGAGGCTGGGGCTGCAGGAAGCGTGGAAGAGGACGCGCCAGGGTAAGCGGGGTGGCGGAAAGATCTAAGAATGGCGCTACTTTTGGAAAATTGAGGGGCTTTAGGTGGCACAGGAAACTGGCGCCATCTCTGTAATGGGCGACGCAAAAATCCGTTTCCCTTGCACGGCCTCGTAGATCGTCGCGCGCACGCGCGCCGATCCAGGTGGCCAAGCCCTTACCCCCGCTCAACTCTCTACGCCCTCTCACGTAATACCCTCTCCACTCCCTCTCCTTCGACTGTCCACGCGCCCGGCCGCCGTGCCATCCCCACCGGCCCGGCTGCTGCTTATTCCGCTACGTAACGCTTTATTTTTGTTATCTACTGTCAACGAGATGCGTGCGCTGCTGTGCGTTGACCGACGTGGCGAGTTTCGTCAGTTCTGTGGTCCTCGGTAGCTGTGTGCTTGTGCTCCGCGATGTTTCACCCGTTTCACGACTCGTACCGCTCGTGCATCGTGCAGTGGTGCACAAATACCTCAAAAACAAGTCCCGCAAGGTTGTTCCGGGTGCCTAAAGACAACAGGTGAGCACTTAGACCCAAGGAAATCAGAAGGCGCATGTACACGAATACAGCCCTGTCCGTTTGTGTACTCCATGAGGCTCCGGACGTCGTTGCGCCTTGATTTGGCTACACTTGCCTCTTCCCGGTAGAGAAAGCTGACAAATAGATGTTCCTCCTCATTGTCACCTGGTCTGTGACTTGTGTTTTTCTGTGCCAAGTCTCATTCTGCAACTTGAGTAACTTGCCCAGCTTTCCATACCGCCCTCAGTGCTTTTTCTGTGTATCACGTTCTACAAACCAACTAACAGCTGAAAAATTACTGTTAATGTTTTTGTACTATCTCAGTAACCCCCGATGGGAAAACCGCGCGAACAACCTTCATGTGTAGGCATGATACGCTTTTTTTCCTCTGGAAAGCATGAGCATTGCAAGTGTCCTACATGCAGATTTTTGCAGTGCGTGTTTATTATACAAGGAGAGCCCAGTAGGTACGACGAAGTGACGTAATTTTATTGCTAAGCATTGCATTCGGGTAGAAAGAAAAGTCGTGTTGGCCTGTTTTACCTGGTCTTTGATTGAGGAATAAGCCTTTCTGCGAATGTTTTCTATGTGCTGCTGCAAAAGCCGACTATCTTCTGTTCCCCTTGCCACCGTTACTCAAGTTGTGGCCAAGTGCAAAATAATGTGATAATGTGTGTTTCAGTTTTTAGTACAATGTTATTTTTTTCTGCCACGTTTTTTTTCAATTTGTTCAGCAGTAATGAACATGTCAAGCATTTCATATACTTTCGTGCAGATTTATAAGTAAGCTTTCTTTTTGGTATGGCTCTCAATCAAACAATGTTAGCATTGTATTCTATCTTTCAGGTATTTTGCGTGTCATTGTTCTTGCCATTACTAGTGAGTTTTCCCTTTTTATAGTTGTCATGACTATGTCATACACGTCGTCCAATTTTGTGCAATATCTTAGTGCACATATCAGGAGCTCGTCTACATTTAGGTCTTGAGGACGTTATATAAAAATCTTGTTTTATATGTGTGTGCATGAAATGGCCTTCGCGTTTTCTAGCACTTTCTTTTGTTATTTCACCATCTGTGAACTCTTGTCTTTAGTACTCTTGTATATGTCATGCACCTCTCACTTTTGCTCAATTTTTGAGCGTGTATCACACCACGTTGTAAGAAAAATCTCTTTTCGGAAACGAAGTCAATAAAGCGAGACTAAACATCTGTTGTGATGGAAGTGGAATTTTTTTATGTCCCGGCACATGCTGGTATAATATAAGTATGGGCAAGACTGCGTGCGTGCCAACGCATAGCCCACGGCGCACCACGCGCCAGCTCGCAAGCATTGCCAATGCGCGGCGTAGCGCGCGCATTGCTTGCGAGCTGGCGCGTGGCGCGCGGTAACAAGCGCGCTATAAAAAAGAAGAAAAAACGCGCCGCTTACGGGTAAAAAAAAAAAGTGAGTGGCGCGAGCGGCTTGGGGGAAAGGGAGTGGAGCGGGTCGGCATAATAAAAACAAAAAGAAAAGAAAAACGTTTGGGAGAGGAGGTGCCGCACGGCTGCTGTTGCTGTTGCCATGACAACGTAAACAATCATGTGCGCCGCCATTTTGCTTAATGCGTCGCCCATTGGTTAGGGCCGTAACTGAAGGGGACCTTGGCGCTAGCGTCGAAAGAGCGTCTGCTCGAAAACGGCCAATGGGATGTATACGGAGTGTCCCCCCCCCTGCCTACAGTTAATTCGTGGGCCACAAGTGTTAAGCGCACCTGCATTTTACGGCCCCAGAAATTTATCGCCACGTACAACAGGTACATCCTCGAAAACCGTGTTGTGGATACAATGTCAGCCTCACTGCTTCCTGTGGTCCACCCAGCGCGCCGCGTGCGTTCCAATAGTGTGTCATCGGGTGCTATAACGACGTCCTTTCTGCGTGGCCACCTACGCGACTTCATGTGGTGCGTAGGGTGGCAAGTGCTCCCATCGCGTGACAGACTCGACTGAAACAGTCCCATCTTGGTTGTGTCTCAGTTGCCTTCTTTTAGAGTCGAAGGAAACAAAAAGCATGTGCTGATGCAATGCATCGTTTCTAGCTATGTTATTTTGGAAGGCTGCGCCTGCTGGCTTCCGTAGTCGTGGAGTTAACCGCTTTATTAATTCTGGTCGCTGCTCACGCGGTGGCTTCGCGTGACTTTTAATTGCTGCAGGGCCCTTTTGTATGTGGCGTAACCAGTTCGAATCAGTGGCTATGCGACAGTGTCCGGATTCTCAGGAAATTGGAATGACTTCTAAGGACAGCGCGACTTCCAATATATGCGTTGTTAAACTGGCAGTAGAAATGCACCATTGCGCTTACTTTTTGATGCGAAAGCGTCAAATGGCTCACTGAGCGAGAAAGCCGGCTGTACCGCTTGTAGCAGCGAAACGGCACCTAAATTTCCGTTGGTTTCGACACCACGGCAAGAGCGCTCCTGTACGTAGCAGACCGAGCGAAATGGAACAGACACTTGCTGCGGCCTTAGAGCGTCTGGTGTCGTGTGAGAGGAGAGGGCATCGCCGCATCGGTGGCATGTTGGCGCCGCAGGACGCTGCTTACTTACTGGCTCGGGCAGCACATGCCGCTATGGCGCGTTACTCGCAGCGCAAAACTCAAAGGACAGCCCAGCGGCGTTCAATTGGACAATAAAGCTTTCGCACGCTCATCACTGCTCAGGTGTTCTGGGGAAAAGGGATGCCATTATCGTACAATGCGAGGATGAATACCTGCAAAGTGATGTCACGCTGAAGATGGATTACAAGCGGATATGACGAGAGGTCGAAAGGCTTTCGAACTATTCTCAATTGAATAACTGACCCCGTGCATGCCCTATGAAAAGAAAGAATTTCAGTGGCGAGTTTAGGTAAAAGTTAGAAAAATACAATACCATTACGTCGCACCTCTTGAAGGTCCCGGACATTACAAATTGTTGTCGGCGCCCGGGCCCGGAGGGAGATGCAAGCCCGAGGGTTCCTGGAATAAGGGACCCTCCCACCTCGACTGACAAGTCACTGCTTCAAACAAAGGTCTCATTCATTCTTCTTCTTCAGTAGCTGACACGACGCACAGTTCTGCCTCTTATATTCTATATTCTGCTCTCTCTCTCTCTCTCTCTCTCTCTCTATATATATATATATATATATATATATATATATATATATATATATATATACACACAGTCATGTCATAAATAAGCCAGCAAACACTGCCACCAAGGACATCATAGGGGAAATTGCTTGTGCTTAATAAATGAAATAAAGAAACGATAAATTAATGTAAATGAAACTAGATGAAAAAACAACTTGCCGAAAGGAGGTGAACGATCCCACAACCTTCGCCTTTCGGGTGCGATGCCCTACCAATAGAGCTACCGCGGCGCCGCTTCCCAAGCCACTTTCATGGGTACTTATGTTTCCTAGTAGAACCCTGGGAGTGTTAACCAGCGCCACCACTCACAGGCCTTGGCGGCGGATGTGAAAGGATGTTCCACATCTGTATTATTAGGGCACAAAATTCGTCAGCCCATGCCCCTAACGTCGAAGTTGTCGGTAATGCTATCACCTCGAAAATGGATGATTGGAGATTTTAGAGAGCGTATTCACAGCAAAGCTTTTGACACCAATGAAAAATGACTTAGACTGTTCGACGACTTTCAGAAAAAGTTGGGGCACTGTGTATGGGTCCCTGTGTATGTCACGCTTTCATATTAATTGTCCTATAATAAAAAGAACTTATTGACATTATATATTCGTCATAGGATAGAGGGCTAATCGCATTAACTTCGCCAATCAGAGCCAATGGATGTCTGCGCTGCCAATTTTTGATGCAGTCGATGGTCGTACAGTATTTCTTTCACACCTCCATATTTTCTTAAATATATGCTCTTTGTTATCTCTGGCTGTGAAACTCGATAGAAAAAATACAGTGAACTCTCACTCGAGTGAATTTCAAGGGACCCGGAGAAATGGTTAGCTGCAAGTTCACTAAGCTCAATGTTCACACAATATGGAACAGCATGGGGCAGAGAAGATATCGAGTCAGAAGTGTGAAATGCAATCCATGGAGATATGTACATCAATATACACGAGACGCACAACTATTCCGCTGCTTACTATCTCATTTTCAGAAGAACATGTGTAATTATAATTTGGGCTGGTGCTTTTAAACCTTAAGAAGAAAGAAAACTTTCCAAAGAGTGCATGTTTTTTGTGCACTTCATTTGGCACAGCTTGTTGCTGAGACATGAAGTCTCGCAACTTTCCAAGGCATCCTGCAGCCTCGGCTAGAGTTAAAGTATATAAATGTACCGCTGCCATTGCATCTTTCTCGGCTCACTTTCTCGGCTCACCAGTAACAAGCTCACTGCCACACTGCACATATTCCTCTAATGAAGTGTTGCCAGGGTGCACTGATCAAGATCGTTCAACTGAAATATTCAGTACACAAAAGTTTATTTAATTGAAAGAGTTTTGCATAGAATACACAGAAGAAGCGCCGGGAATGTTTTGAAATTTTATTATTCTTAAATATTTGGTAAACCGATGTTTACACAACAGAGAATTTACTGCACAGAGACATTCTGTGGGTATTATTTCCAGCTTCATTTTATCAAAGTTTCCACGCAGTAAGAGCGACCGCACTATCTTGCCGCAGAGTTTTAAATCCCAGTTTCCATACAACCAATAAGCTTGCAGCAAATGCGATGCATCCATGTCTTTTAACAAATAGGTCACGCGTAGTCGTTGTAAAGTGTGAGACAAATTGTTAGGCTAAATAGGAGGTCATTTTTTACTGTCGCGAAACGAAGCACCATGTTCCCGTAAAAATAAAAATGAAGTGATAAGGTGGCCGTGAATTATCCTTCCCTCACCTGTATATCGTTTCTAGCGGAACGACTGAATGTTCTATTATATAGCAAGAACGCCTACTGCGAACAACATTTGCGCTATCAAGGTTTTATTGTGGCGCGAAATATGCTTCTCCATTTTGTGCTACATCATACATTAGTGACGGAAACGCAAATAACATAAAGATCGCAATGCTAGTTACCCCAATTTTTCCCTCAAACATTTATTCATATAGGATGTACCTATGCACACCTTATAACGTAATATACAGATGAGGTATGTGTAGGGCGTTATCCTTTATTAGTGATGGCAAGGCAGTCGGCTTTCTGTGTGCCATTGAAGTGTGCGAGAAATTTGACGATCTTCTTGAAGCTCTTCGTTCTGGTGAATAAGCCTGGAAGCTCATACGGGCACAACGTAGGAGCATAGTCGTAGTTAACGTCATACGCTGCAATGGTATAGGCATGCGTCTTGTCTTTGTACCTGGCTTCACAGATCTGCATGGGAGAAATTACAAATAGCGCGCTGTTAGTGGATTCCCTGTTTCTTTCGAAGAAAACGTTATGTGTAATGATAAGTTTAGTGCGACGAGAAGGCGATGAAGTCGCCAGGAGGTATGAGAACTCTGCCAAGAACTTCCGCACCTGATGTAAGCGCAGTCGCGCATGCAGGGACACACACGTAGATACGGACTTAGAAGGAACAAATGGAGAGGGAAGAACCACTACTTTCAGCTTCGTATTCCGGTAGATCATCATACGATAGACAGAATTGAGACGTTTAGAAATAGCGCGCAGAAGTTGCTTGCATAACCTTTCTACACTTAATCTCTCTACACATTCCGTTTAAACCTAGTTGCATTAATAAATTCCGATTTTTTTTACTTTAACTGCACATGCTTGTAATAAAAGAATTCACCGACGATTACGAACTTCCTAATGTGAAATTTGAGCGCCGCTCTTTATGTGTTTTAATTTCGCGATATATCGGCTGACGCGGACAATCTGTCTCCTGGGGAACGGTGCATACGGATTAAAGTCTGGTGATTCTGCCTCGTTAATGGGGCGATCGCGAGAAGCAGCACGTCGGTGACGCGTGCGCGATTTGCAGCCGCCGCTGCACACATTCCTCCCAGACAGCGCGCGCTACTCTGGCGCCATCTCTTAGCCATCGTCGCCCCACTACGCTTTCAACGTGACAGCGTTAAAGGCCCCATGTGGCAGAAAATCTGGCGTAGGCGTAAGCGGCCGGCGGCTGCATGTCCGCGAGTAAATATTCCCGAATATATTAGGTATGTCGATATGAGACGCCTTGCTATAGACATTCGGTATACGCGGGTTATATTGTCACGCCATTCTATCACTAAAGTTATTGGCGCCTTGTCCTACATTCTTCACAAATTTATTCTACATAATTTTGAGAATGACAGCCCACAGACAAATAAATGTCATGATACAAAACACCGACAGTGCATGTCTTTTACCTTAAATATTAAACAGTAACAGAAACATGAAAATGATGTTTTTTTTTTTGCGCGGCGGTGCACGGCTTCCGGGATTGGCCCACGCAAGACGCCGCGTTTCTACCAGAAAGCTGGGCTTCGCGAATAACGCTTGCCGCCAGTGTTGCTCGGTAAGCATTACAATTACATAATCTGCAGTTGCCGGAATGCGTGAGCAGCAGTAAGGGATATTTTAATGCTATCGCGTTACATTCTTAGAGGCGAAAAATAAATGTCTTCCACTTATTCTTCGCACGCGTTCGCCTTACTGTCCTCCTCCGCTTTCCTCCTTCTCCGTCCTTTATTACCCATTGCGCTCCGCATTCGCTCTGTCATCCTTCGCTGTGCTCGTTCGCTTCGTTACGCCGACGCTCGAGGCCGGAACGGGCGCCTTAGAGCCGTGCTCTAGAAGTTCAAGGCATTGAACAAAGAAGGCTAGTTTCGCGTTTTTTACATTTGAAATGTGCATGTAGACCAAAAACTGCCGTTGAATAGTTCCATCCATTTACCTGACTACACACTCACCACTACCCCCCCAGCACGTGTCTCTTTCCTAAACCGCTGTGTCACGTAAAAGCGTGGCGCAAAATCAAGCTTTCTTGGCGCTTCCCTCAACCTACGATCTTAGTCTGACTGTCTGAGAGGATGCACAGTCACTTATGCAGCAAGGACGGCACGGAACGCGTTATAGCGGGCTATGGTGAAGCTCCATTTTGCGCCGGCTAACGACGTCCAAGAGTAATAGCACTAAGAGTGACGTTTCTCTGTGCTCCTACTCTTAGGTATTATTTCAATATGAATTATATGAAGACTAATGCGGCCCAGGAAGATAATAAATTTCTAGATGAACATAATTTGAGCAGCTTTTGTATGCTTCTTTTAAAGAAAAAAAAGAAGAAAAGTAGAAAGAAAAGAAAGCTTACGTTAGAAGCAGGCACTTCCACAACTGCGTTGGCGAAATGCCAGCAAAACAAAAAGTCTATAATGTTTTGGAAATGAATTCGTCGAGAAAATTCAGTATTTGTCGCGTACGGAGAAATTAACATGGCATATCCATTCCTTGGAAATCTGCTTGCACCTGGCGTAATTTTTGTTGCACAGGGATATTCTCGGTATGACACAACTGTATAGATTTCCTTTATAGATTCGTGTTATAGTCGGGTGGCGCAAAGTTTTTCTCGTTAAAGAAACGGTAGTGTCAGTTATGCACTCCACTCCCTTCGTTAGTGTGCGGTGTCCTTCCAGTGCGCGTGAACTCCTTTGAGCGGCGTGCGGTCTCTTAGTTACGTATATTTACTTCTTCAAGTATGCGCCAACTGTGCACTGCGGAATTATATATGAGATCTTTATCCTAACGAGTTGTGGACGTCGCGTAACCAGGTACCAACGAGAACGGGCTAATGTTGTGAGCTGAAGAAGCGCAGCGATAATAAAATTAAGGAACTGACGTTGGCACTTGTCCGTTAGCGTGAAATGACGTTGGCGCTTGTCTTGTGTCGGTCGCCTGCTTGTGATTGTCTTAGTTAGCGCTCTTCTTTCCTAGTTGAAGCATGCACCATCTAACCCAATGAATGTTGTGAAATTAAAGAAGGTCACGCAGGAGGGCGATTTCGGCTGCTTCGGGAAGTTTGCAACATGTTTTTCTCCGACGAAACTGATTTGCGATAATAGTATGCAAATATTTACTCGTGGAAGATTGTGGCCATGCAATGCATTCGCAAAGAGCAAGGTCCTGTCGCACCCTGTCGCACCGAATAGACGTCTGCGAAGGGATGCCGGAATGTATGGTCTAGGTGTGTCGTTAGAAGTGTCGCAGACGACGGATGTACCATCTGGGGTCACAACGACGTCTTCCAATTTCAGGGACGTTGAAGAATCCCGGAGTGTACGAAGTTCAGTGTCATCACGCTGTTGACTGGCGAGTAAGTCGGCCTCGATGATGAAAGGTTCCGATGTCAACGTGGAAACGACATTGACACGACTGAGGACGTCGGCTGGAACGTTGTCGGTGCCCTTGATGTGGCGGAACGTTGTTGTAAACTCGGAAATGTAGGAAAGGTGTCGAACCTCGCGGGGCGAGCAACAGGACGCCGAACGATTCATTGCGTGCACAAGGGGCTTGTGGTCCGTCAAGACAGTGAATGCACGGCCTTCGAGGAAATGGCGAAAATGCTTGATAGCCAGGTAAACAGCGAGTAATTCACGGCCGAACACGCTGTAGCGGGACTGCGCAGGCTTCAGTTTCTTGGAGAAAAAAGCGAGTGGATGCCACGCATTGTCGATGAATTGCTGCAGAACGGCACCAACGGCGTTGTTTGAAGCGTCGGTCATGATGGCAGTGGGTGCGTCTGGCTTTGGGTGTCTAAGCAGCGTGGCGTCGGCGAGGGCAGACTTGACTCTTGTGAAAGCGTCGGTTGCCTCTTCAGTCCACTGAAGCACTTGTTTGCGTTTGTTTACCAGGAGGGCGTCTAGCGGAGCCATAAGTCGTGCGCACTCGGGAATGAATCGGCGGTAGAAATTGACGAAACCGAGATACTGGCGAAGCTTGGTGAGTGTGGTCGGTCGGGGAAAGTTTTCGATGACGCGAATCTTGGACGGCAGTGGTCGAATGCCGTTAGCGTCGATGATATGACCGAGGAACTCGAGTTCGGTTTGACCGAATTCACTCTTGGCGGCGTTGATGACAATTCCTTTAGTGGCAAGGCGTGAAAACAACAACCGCAAGTGGTGAAGATGTTCTTCTGCCGAAGAGCTTGCGACGAGAAGGTCGTCAATGTATGCAAAAACGAAAGGCAAACCTCGGGTGACGGAATCGATGAAACGCTGAAAGGATTGGCCCGCGTTCCGTAAACCGAAAGGCATGCGGAGAAATTCGAAAAGACCGAAGGGTGTGGTGATGGCGGTCTTGGGAATGTCTTCTTCAGCGACCGGTAGTTGATGGTAGGCGCGAACGAGATCGATCTTAGAAAAGATCGTCGCACCGTGCAACGCCACCGTGAAGTCCTGAATGTTCGGTAGAGGGTAGCGATCAGGAACGCTGACGTTGTTTAGTGCCCGGTAATCACCGCATGGGCGCCAATCTCCCGTCTTCTTAGGCACCATGTGAAGTGGTGATGCCCAGTTACTGGAGGAAGGGCGGATGATGCCAAGTTGCAGCATGTGTTCGAACTCCGCGCGAGCGATCTTGAGTTTCTCCGGGGACAAACGCCGGGGTCGGAAGTAGACCGGTGGGCCGGAGGTGACGATGTGATGGCACACGTCATGTTGTACCGGTTGCGTCCAGTCCGGCAGGCGCGTCAAAGTGGGAAACTCGCGTAGGAGCGCGGCGAAAGGTTCGTCCAACATGGCAGAAATAGGCGCTATGGGCGATGTGCCTGATGATGGGACGCCGGGAACGGATAGCTGGGTCACGGAGTCGATGAGACGGCGTCGTTGGATGTCCACAAGGAGTCCGTAGTTATGCAAGAAGTCTGCTCCAATGACTGCATGACGGACGTCTGCAACCAGGAAGATCCAGCGGAATGCTCGTCGAAGGCCAAGGTTTAGCATGACGGAGCGTGACGAGAAAACTGGAATCCTGGTGCCGTTGACGGCTTGCAAAAACGACACAGGAGTCGCTTTTCGGTCGGAGCGCTGGGCGGGGAGAATGCTGACGTCAGCACCTGTGTCGACTAAGAATCGTTGTCCCGTAACTCTGTCCGTCACGTAGAAAAGGCGACTTGTGTGTTGGGCCGGACCACTCGTCGCCGTTAGAGGTCGGCCGGCCTGTTTCCCTGCCAAGCGCAGGGACGCCGACAGTGACGAGCGTCGTTTCGAAAACGGCGGTGGTAGTAGCAAACGCCAGGCGTTGTAGTTGAGGCTTCATTGCGAGTGCCCGTGCGTCTCGATCTGCTGGAACTACGGCTGCGTGGGCGACGAGACGCGCGGCGATGCTCCGCTCCACAGATGATGCGTTCCAAGCGCTCACACAAGGAGTCGAGCGCAGATTGCACTGCGGAAGACCAGGGAAGAGTTTGCAGAGCGGTTGTATTGTCACCCGGAGACGGTGACGTGACTGCGATAGTTGGGGTGGCTACTTCCATGACTTTGTCGGCCAAAGCGGCAAGTCCGGTAAGGTCCATGTTAGAGAGGCTGTCGCCAGGACCATCTGCACGTTAGCCGGGAGTCGTTGCAAAAACAGTTCGCGCAACAGGGTGTCGTCGATGAATCTCGCGTTGTTTCCGAGCAGCTGGCTCATTCGGCGAAGAAGTTGACTAGGGCGTCGGTCGCCGCGTTCTTCAGCGGACAGAAGCTGCTGGATGCGAGAACGTTGTGAAGTTGCTGTGCGCTGTAGCAGTGCTGCCTTGAGATCGTCATAGGCGGCGGCAGACAATGGGGAGTTCAGCAAATCTGCCACCTCATCAATGGCGGCGGGCGAGAGCACTGCGACGGCGTAATGGAACTTCGAGGCTTGAGAGCGGATACCAGCGACTTGAAATTGCGCTTCGGCCTGAAGAAACCACGCCGAAGGATGCTGGTCCCACTACTGCGGGAGGCGGACAGCGATGGCGGAACAGGAGGGCTCACCGCGTTCTTCGGAATGGTTCTGGCCTTGAGCTCTCGTAGCGTCGGTCTGGTCCATGGTCGTCTCTACCACAGGAGCGTATGGCAGTATCACGTCCGGGTCACCAAACTGTGGCGACGAGCGACCACGTAGACCGTTAAAGTCTCGGGTTCTCGCAGGAGAGGAAGAACCGACTGTCCGTCTCTTAGCGTAGCATTCTTTTTTTTTTAATGATCTCCTTCGGAACGCTAGCCCGTGCCGGAGCGCCAGCCGCTCGAGCCTCGTGTAGACGCGAGCGTCTACGTCATCCCTCGTGCGACGCCGATGCTGCTGCCGCTACAGTCCCGACGTACTTAGATGCTTGAGTGCTTACGGCACCGGATACCATGGTCCGTGCGTGAGGAAAGGCCAAAGTTTGAGGATACCATATTTTCTTGCGGTTCTTCTTTTTTAAACAATATTCGAATTTTTTTTAGAAAATAACAGCACCAATACGTGGACGTAAATTCACGCATGCAAAAATGCTTGTTCATACTTATACCGCTGTTGTGCACTACAGTTTTCAATATTAAAACTTCAGTTTTGGGCACTTGCAGCATGCAATTTACTCCCCATTTAACTTGACAAGATAGCTAGATAAGAGCTCATAACGTTGAAATTGATAACGGCATGCCTGCCTGGAATAGAAACTTCAAGGTGGCATCACTACCTTCAACGTTAAATTATTTTTGACATATCAATGGCCCTGTGAACGCAGGAACGGTTTTTTGTTGTATTGCAGAAGCGCCATCGAATATTTCAGCTCAACTTGATTTTTTCTTCAGGGCACCTTCGGCGTGCTCGGATTGACAGCTCGGATGTGAACCAAGTAGGCGCTTATAAGACGCTGTATACACATTTTGTCATTTTGCTCACCTTCTTCAGATGGGTCATCGTAATGTCAAAGACGATGGTCCGCTTGTACGGACGGTGCTTATCGTAAGTCTGCATATATTGACCTGTGTTGTTTAACCGTAGGTTGCGGCGATATTCTGCTTGTACATGGTTGCAGATCTGTCAGAAAACGAAGAGAAATGTCGTTGTTTTGGCCGAAAGCCTAAACACTGATTTCGGTAGAAAATAATTACGCAACTCTACCAATAAAGGTTCGCAGTTTTATTGAATGTATAAATTGCTGTGAGCATGCGTGAACTAATAAAATTACCATGCATGTTTGTCAAGCGCGCAGAGGCAAACATGAGCGCATCTCGCTCGATGACCACGGACACTCGCTGTCAAAATGCTGGAATGAAGAAGAGCCCAAGCAGCGGCGAGCGAACGCGTCTAGCTGCCTCGAACCGGAACGCGTGCGCGAAGTTTGGGATTACGGGACCTTCAACGCTAGGGGCGCCAGAACACAGCGCGCACGACGCCACCATACATTTCCGTTCGCCTTGTCTCCGCAACCGTCACACTTTACATGCAACACTGGGCGAGCGCCGCGAATTGTTCGAATAGATTCCCGCATAGTGAGTGAAGAAACTTCATTCGATAGACCAAGCTTTGGTGCCTAGAGGTGGGAGGCATTCTTATTTCATGTAGCCGTGGCCCTGTGCAGAAGGTTAGCACCGTTCACGGTAAGTGAGTTGTTATCATGCTATGGTATCATCAGCCGATGCTCAATAGACGAGTATAAATAGTCTATTTTGTCTGTGTCTTTCCACACGTAACATATTGATGGAGGTTTTCGATCCCAGTCTTCGTGATGGAGTTCCGCAGCTGTAGGTACATCGAGTTTGTAACCATGGGTCCCCGCGAAGAGACATCAACAACGGCTGCGACTCGTGAGACTGCTGCCGTCCTGAGACTGCTCCACCAGCGCGTCTCTGGTGTGTTCGCTGTCCTGGAGGAACACAACGTTGATGAATAGGTGGAGCTCTATGAATAGGTCAGTGCTAAAACAGGTGGGACCCAACGATTACGCTCGCCAATTTCATATTTTGCCTCAGCGACGTAATTATTCTTAATTTTTATATACGCATAAATATTTGTCAGCCGTAGGATGATCAAGCCATTGTTAAGACATTTAATTCATTAGCAAAACGCCAATAATTGAACCTCATTTTTAATTATGGTTTTCCTATAGTGTGTTTAATCTTATATTAACGGTAAACTAAATAAAAAACAATGTTAGCTGTGCATAACGTGTTTGCACATTGAGGTATCCACTTGGACGAACTCGACTTTATAGAAAAATGATGGCCTCAAAACGCAGATTTACCAAAAATGTGTTGTATTTTATTATACTTTCATGATTGCAGTTTTAGGCGTGATTGCTACTGCTAGAAAAATTTGTGCTGCAATCGGTGTGAGAGATCACGTAGGCAAAGCTACAACGTAGGCTGCTTTGGAAGTAGAAAAGCAGGCTTAAAATGAAAGTTTTTTTAAAGCCAGGAGGGGGAGCGACAGTGGGGCTATCAGTCACGGATCATATATGATAAATAACAAGACATCGAAAACAATTCAGAAAAAAATCTAATCGTTGCGATGGGCAATGGCGCGTTCCCCATGGGCAAGCAAGCCTAGTTTCACAATGGTTTGGCTGTACTTGTCGGCGATAAGGTAGCCTCGCTGCCTACGGGATTTTCTGAGCCAACTCGTATGCTCGTTTGCCATAGTCGGAAGTTCGAATCCTTCTAGAAGGTCTTTTTTTGTCAATGGCGAGCTTGAAATTCACCTCCTCTAGTACAACACATTTGCAGACTTTTGTTTTATTTGAATATACTGCAGGCCCTTCACGGCCCGTGCAGGAGTGGTACATAGATGCAATAAAAAAATAATAATTACAAGTCGATACACTGAATGCAGTTAATAAAACAGTCGATGTTATTGCAACACACAATATCGTTAGTTAACGTGTTCCACTGGGAAATGGCCGACGGAAAAAGGGAATGCGTGTGAACATTAACACGACTTGGGGGAAGATAGATTGTTTTGGAGTGAGTAAGTCTGGTTGAACGTTTTCGAGGATCTTGCAGGTAATGAGAACGTGCTATTTGGAAATGACCATGGTATAATTGATACATGAATTTCAGTCGCGAAATTGCTCTTCTCTGCGAGAGGGGTTTTAGGTTAGCCCTTGCTAGCAGACCCGAGACACTGGACTGCCTTTTGTAGTCCGAATATACAAACCTAATTGCTAATTTTTGTATGCGTTCTATTTTATTTATAAGGCATTTTTGATGAGGGCTCCAGATTAGATCAGCGTATTCTAGGCATGGTCTTATTAGTGTTTTGGACGCATTTAGTTTGAGGTGTGGTGGTGCAGCGCGCAGTCTCCTTTTTAAAAAGGACAGTTTGCCTATGGCTTTTTGACACATGGTCGAAATATGAGGCTCCCAATTAAGGTTAGGCGTCAGTTTAATGCCTAGGTATTTTACCTGGTTGCTTTTGTTGATTGTTGATCTTGCTTTCGATCTTCCTTTCCTTTCGATGCCGAGAGCGAATGGGGCTACAGTAATCCAGGTACAATCAAATTAGCAAGGCCGACTGAGCGTCAACAAAGACACTCCCTCACCGGAAAAGGAATTGGCCTCCCTGCTGTAGCATTTTGCCACTACCTCTCGAATGATTCCCACAATTAACCCACGGCCCTCAGTCCCCAGCAGTTGCAGAGCATCTGGCGAACGCGGCGGTCTGACCTGTAACGCAGCAGAGCGAGCTAAGAATCTCTGGGTCCGGACAGGACGACAATGGAAACTGACCCTGTCAACTTTTAATTGCCGAACTCTGTCGAGTCAGGCTAGCTTAGCAGGACTCTTTGAGGAACTATTAGACATTGTTTGGAATATCATCGGCCTTAGCGAGATTAGGAGAACTTGTGAGGCTTATACATTGCTGAATAGCGGCCAATACGGGGTGAGATTCCTAATACATAAGGACACAGCAGGCAACATTGACGAATTCTACAGCATTATTGAGAGGGTAGCTGTAGCCGTAATCAAACTTAATAAGAGGTATATATTAAAGGTAGTACAAGCCTGCGCTCCCACATCCAGTCACGGTGATGATGAAGTAGATAAGTTTTATGAAGATGTTGAATCAGCGATGAGAAAACTGCAAGCTCAGTATACAGTAGTAATGGGCGACTTCAATGCAAAAGTGGGGAAAAAGCAGGATGGCGAAAAAGCAGTTGACAACTACGTTGTTTATTCTAGGAACGCCCATGGAGAGGTGCTGGTAGAATTCGCAGAAAGCAATAAGCTTCGAATTATGAACCCCTTTTTTCAAGAAGCGTAGCAACAGAAAAATGGACGTCGAAAAGCTCTAAAGGTGAAACTAGAAATGAAATTTATTTCATACTTTCTGCTGATCCCAGCATAGCGCAGTATGTAGAACTGAGTGAGTGAGTAAAATCTTCATTGAATATAAATAAAATGAGGCACGATGGTTGGAGCCCCTATTCCAGGGCCCCACTGCACGAGCGGCTCGCTGGGCCTGGTCCAGGAGAGCCAACTGGCTTTCCCGACCCTCGTCCACAAGCCATGCCTCCCACTGCCTATTCCTCATTAGTGGATGTTGGTCTAATATGGGGCTGTCTATGTGTGTAGGCCTCCTGGTGTACTCCCATGTGGTGTGTTTTAGTGCGGGTGTGGCTGTGCACCACGGGCACTCGTCAGTGAACCTCGTGGGGTGTATTCTGTGTAGGTGATGCAGGTTGGGGTATGTATTAGTCATAATACGACGCCAGTCGCTCTCCTGTTGGCTGTTTAAATCGGAGTGAGGATTTCCAAAACGTCGCCTCTCCTGCCTTTGCTGTAGGAGGATGTCACGAGAATTCGGTGGAAGGTCGTCGCTGGGCCATGCCGTTGCTCGGACGTTTAATCCTCGAGCAATACGGTCTGCCCTCCCGTTTTCTTCCAGTCGTTCGTGTGCCGGACACCATATGATAGTGTGTAGAAGTGATGGGTAGGGTAAAGTGCAGTGATCATAAGATAGTGAGGGCTAGGAATCACCTCAATTTGCAGAGAGAAAGATTAAAATTGATCAAGAACAAAGATGTCCACCTAGAGGGAGCAAGGGTAAAAGCAGACAAATTCAAGCTGTTATTTGCAAACAAATATCCACCCTTAGAACAGAGCGATGAAGATGACAGAAATAATGAATGAAACCATAAGTAGGCTGGCTTCAGAGGCGGTAATTGAAGTGGGAAACAAGGCACCAAGACAACCAGTAGGCAAGCTCTCCCGACTAACTAAGTACTTAATAAAGAAACAATTAAGAATGAAAGTGTCGAACTCTAGAGATGAGATAGATCTCGTGGAACTGTCAAAACTGATCAACAAGATGAAAATAAGTGATATTCGAAACAACAACGTGGGAAAGGTGGCCGTAAAGAATGCACGCAGCCTGAAATCATTGAGCAGGAAACTTATCATAGGACAAACCAAGATGTATGCACTGAAAGATTGGCAGGATAATATCATCAGCAATCTCGAAGATATTGTAAAAGCAGTGGAAGAATTCTGTACTGACGTGTAGAGTACCCAGAGGATTCAGGATACGTCAATTAGAAACAGTAATGAACAGGATACAGAAACTCCTCCTATAACTTGCGATGAGGTCAGAAGGGCCTTGCAAAACACGAAACAAGGAAGAGCGGAAGGAGAAGATGGAATAACAGTCAATTTAATCATAGATAGAGGAGACATAATGCTTGAAAAATTGGCGGCTTTTTATACAAAGTGTCTATCGACTGCAATGGTCCCAGAAAAGTGGAAGAATGGAAAGGTTATACTAATCAACAAAAAGAAAGACGTTAAGGAATTGAAGAATTAAAGGTCCATTACCTTACTCCCAGTTTTATATAAAATATTATTACATGTAAAAAGACACAGACGAAAGAGGCTATTTACAGACTATTTACACTAGACTGGAGCCAGAGCACCAGGCCGACATTCACTCGACAGACCCACTTCGCCGTCGTTCTCACGGCGGCTCGTCTGCCGAGTATCCTTCGATAATATCGAAATACTACCCCCCGGCGGCAAAAGCACCGTCACGGTGCTGTTAAATATCCAAGCCACGTGGAGAGTTGTAGGGCTTTAATATTTGGGGTTTTACGTGCCAAAACCACTTTCTGATTATGAGGCACGCCGTAGTGGAGGACTCCGGAAATTTTGACCACCTGGGGTTCTTTAACGTGCACCTAAATCTAAGCACACGGGTGTTTTCGCATTTCGCCCCCATGGAAATGCGGCCGCCGTGGCCGGGATTCGATCCCGCGACCAGTTGTAGGGCTTGAGTCGGGCGACGTGGACAATGTCACTGGCTGTCACAGCAGAGGACGTAGTGGGCGTGGGTGGAACGGTTTCGTAGGTGACATCTGTCACTTGGCGAAGCACGCGATATGGGCCCGTGTAGCAGGAAAGCAGTTTTTCACAAAGGCCGACTTTACGCGATGGTGACCAAAGCAACATGAGGGTTCCGGGCACAAAATCGACATCACGGTGACGGAGGTCGTAGCGCTGCTTTTCTTTGTCTTGAGAGACTTGTAGACGAGCGCGCGCAAGTTGGCGAGCATGGTCAGCATGGGCGATAGCATCACGGGCATAAGCGCTAGTTGATGCTGTGCTGGACGGAAGCACAGTGTCGAGTGGTAGCGTGGGTTCACGGCCATACAAGAGGTAAAAAGGAGAAAAGCCAGCAGTGTCGAGACGGGAAGAGTTATGCGCAAAGGTGATGTAAGGTAGAGCCTGGTCGCAGTCACGGTGGTCGTCTGAAACGTTATTGGATAGCATTTCTGTAAGGGTGCGGTTCAAACGCTCAGTGAGGCCGTTCGTTTGAGGGCGGTAGGAGGTGGTAAATTTAAGCTGTATTGAGCAGGCACGCATGATGTCGTCAATGACTTTGGCTAAGAACGTACGGCCACGGTCTGTTAGCAATGGACGCGGAGCACCATGAATTAAAACGATATTATGCAGGAGGAAGTCCGCAACATAAGTTGCGCAACTGGTCGGAATAGCGTGGGTTACGGCATAGCAGGTCGCGTAGTCCGCCGCGACTGCAACCCACTTGTTTGCTGATGTAGATTCCGGAAATGGGCCGAGAAGGTCTAAGCTGACACGATGGAAGGGCTCGGCAGGGATGTCGAGCGGCTGCAGGTAACCAGTGGGGAGCTGGGAAGGCTCCTTGCGTCGTTGACAAAGTTCACAAGCGGCGACGTAACGTCGTACGGAACGGGCAAGGCCCGGCCAGAAAGAACGGCGACGTACCGGTCATAGGTTCGAGATACGCCGAGGGGTCCTGCCATTGGTGCGTCGTGAAGCTCTTCTAAAACGGTTGAGCGAAGGTGTTTAGGTACTACAAGCAGGAACTCAGAGCTGTCCGGATGAAGGTTACGACGGTACAGAGTACCGTCGCGGAGGACGAAGAGGCGTAGTGTGGCGTCGGCCGGAGAGTGTTCAAAACGGTTGATGAGTGCTCTTTTGTAGGCGTCACGACGTTGCTCGTCGGCGAAATGAAGCAGCTGCGACACAGAGAATACGCAAGTAGCACTGGTAATATTGGAGGAGTGAGGGTCGTCAACAGGGTAACGCGACAAGCTCTCAGCATCTTGGTGCAGGCGGCCAGACTTGTACACCACGAAATATGAAAATTCTTGTAGCCTCAAAGCCCATCGACCAAGCCGGCCTGTAGGATCTCTTAGCGATGAGAGCCAGCAGAGAGCATGATGGTCAGTGACTACGGAAAAAAGGCGACCGTAAAGGTAAGGACGGAACTTCGCTACCGCCCAGACTACATCAAGGCATTCTCGTTCCGTAATGGAATAGTTGCGCTCCGATGGTGTGATCAAGAAACGCCAATGTATGAAAGCCGCTGACCCTACAGCTAGAATAGAACTGGCAGAACTTTCGAACTTAATCAACAAGCGTAAGACAGCTGACATAAGGAAGTATATTATGGATAGAATTTAACATGCTCTCAGGAACGGAGGAAGCCTAAAGACAGTTAAGAAGAAACTTGGAATTGGCAAGAATCAGATGTATGCGTTAAGAGACAAAGCCGGCAATATCATTACTAATATGGATGAGATAGTTCCGAGGAGTTCTATAGAGATTTATACAGTACCAGTGGCACCCACGACGATAATGGAAGAGAAAATAGTCTAGAGGAATTTGAAACTCCAAAGGTAACGCCGGAAGAAGTAAAGAAAGCCTTGGGAGATATGCAAAGGGGGAAGGCAGCTGGGGAGGATCAGGTAAGAGCAGATTTGTTGAAGGATGGTGGGTAGATTGTTCTAGAGAAACTGGCCACCCTGTATACGCAATGCCTCATGACCTCGAGCGTACCGGAATCTTAGAAGAACGCTATTATAATCCTAATCCATAAGAAAGGGGACGCCAAAGGCTTGAAAAATTATAGGCCGATCAGCTTACTGTCCGTTGCCTACAAACTATTTACTAAGGTAATCGCAAATAGAATCAGGAATACCTTAGACTTCTGTCAAGCAAAGGACCAGGCAGGATTCCGTAAAGGCTACTCAACAATAGATCATATTCACACTATCAATCAGGTGATAGAGAAATGTGCGGAATATAACCAACCCTTATATATAGCTTTCACTGATTACGAGAAAGCGTTTGATTCTGTCGAAACCTCAGCAGTCATGGAGGCATTACGGAATCAGGGTGTAGACGAACCGTATGTAAAAATACTGAAAGATATCTATAGGGACTCCACAGCCACCGTAGTCCTCCATAAAGAAAGCAACAAAATCCCAATAAAGAAAGGCGTCAGGCAGGGAGATACAATCTCTCCAATGCTATTCACAGCGTGTTTACAGGAGGTATTCAGAGACCTGGATTGGGAAGAATTGGGGATAAAAGTTAATGGAGAATACCTTAGTAACTTGCGATTCGCTGAAGGTATTGCCTTGGCTCATATTGACTCAGGGGACCAATTGCAATGCATGCTCACTGACCTGGAGAGGCAATGCAGAAGAGTGGGTCTAAAAATTAATCTGAAGAAAACTAAAGTGATGTTTAACAGTCTCGGAAGAGAACAGCAATTTACAATAGGCAGCGAGGAACTGGAAGTCGTAAGGGATTATATCTACTTAGGGCAGGTAGTGACGGCGGATCCCGATCATGAGACGGAAATAATCAGAAGAATAAGAATGGGCTGGCAGGCATTCTCAGATCATGAACAGCAGGTTGCCATTATCCCTCAAGAGAAAAGTGTATAATAGCTGTGTCTTACCAGTACTCACCTACGGGGCAGAAACCTGGAGGCTTACGAAAAGGGTTCTTCTCAAATTGAGGACGACGCAACGAGCTACGGAAAGAAGAATGATAGGTGTAACGTTAATGGATAAGAAAAGAGCAGATTGGGTGAGGGAACAAACGCGAGTTAATGACATCTTAGTTTAAATCAAGAAAAAGAAATGGGCATGGGCAGGACATGTAATGAGGAGGGAGGATAACCGATGGTCATTAAGGGCTACGGACTGGATCCCAAGGGAAGGGAAGCGTAGCAGGGGGCGGCAGAAAGTGAGGGGGGCGGATGAGATTAAGAAGTTCGCAGGGACGGCATGGCCACAATTAGTACATGACCGGGGTTGTTGGAGAAGTATGGGAGAGGCCTTTGCCCTGCAGTGGGCGTAACCAGGCTGATGATGATGATGATGATGATGATGATGATGATGATGATGATAATGATGGTGATGTGAGGAGGCGGCTAGCATAAGCAATAACGCGACCCTGGCCACGCTGACCCTGGGATAAGACGGCACCTACGCAATGACCGCTGGCATCTGTACGCAATTTTGTAGGGGCATCAGGATGGAAGTGGGCGAGAATGGGTGGTGAGGAGAGAAGAGTAACGAGACGAGAGAAGGCGGCGGCTTCTGCTGTACCCCACGAGAATTGTACGCCTTTCTTCAAAAGATTAGTGAGGGGTCTAGCAATTGCCACAAAATCTTGAATAAAACGGCGAAAGTACGAGCATAACCCTACAAAACTTCGAACGTCTGCGGCTGTCTTCGGAACCGGCAAGTCTCGGACAGTGCGAGTTTTCTCGGGATCAGGCTGTACTCCGGAAGCGTCAACGAGGTGGCCTAGAACAGTAATTTGGCGGCGGCCGAAACGACATTGCAGTTGCAGCTTCACCTTTCGAAATACATCAAGTATAGCTGTTAGACGGTCAAGATGAGTGTCGAACGTGGGCGAGAAGACGATGACGTCGTCTAGGTAGCAGAGACATGTCGACCATTTGAAACCTCAGAGCAAGGAGTCCATTATACGTTCAAAGGTGGCTGGGGCGTTGCATAATGCAAACGTAATTTCTTTAAATTAGTATAGGCGATCAGGTGTGATGAACGTGGTTTTTTTCTCTGTCCATATGGTCAACAGCAATCTGCCAGTATCCAGAACGAAGATCAATAGAAGAGAAATAGCTGGAACCGCGGAGGCAGTCAAGGACGTCGTCTATACGTGGGAACGGGTAGACGTCCTTCTTAGTAATGTTGTTCAGATGCCGGTAGTCTACACAGAAGCGCCACGTGCCATCCTTCTTCTTAACCAAGACTACAGGTTGCAGGTATCGACTACAGGTATCGCCAGTAAGAATCCAAAGCTTGACCGCGAGCGTCTAGCCTAAAGGGCGATCGTCGAAGTCGAAAATATCTGTGTAGGACGATAATACTTGATAAAGGTCTTCAGCCTGCGCAGAAGACTAATCGGTCGCAACCATTTTCTGCTTCTTGGGATTGGCGGCGAGGCTGGCACGAGGGGCCTGCTAAGCTCGCAAGAAGGATCGGTCGATAAAGTTGCCACGTGATGGTCGCCGAGGCAATCAACGTTGGCAAGGCAAATACCTCGCGGTAGAATTTGCTTTGCCAATCCAATGTTAAAGATAAGCATAAAAGTGCGGTTTGCAGTAATAGCAAGTATACTGTGAGGCACGGTAACGTCATACTGTAGTGGAATGTCCGGCAGAGGAGTGACGAGGTACTCGCCATCAGGGGCTGGTGGGGAAGACAAGAGTTCAGTTTAGGCTATTGATTTTGGCGGCAGGCGAATAAAGCCGGTGGGGCGTAGACGGCACTGGGGTGCGTCAGAAGGTTCTGCGAGAATCGGCATCTCAAGGCGAAGGGTACTGCCAGAGCAGTCAAAAAGAGCAGAATGCGCGGAAAGAAAATCGAGGCCGAGAATGAGGTCTTGGGGGCAATGAGAAATCAAGGTGAAGAGGACAGGAGTGTGGCGGCCGGCGATGCTAACCCGTGCCGTACACATGCCGATGATAGGCACAGTACCGCCATCCGCAACACGGACGACGCGTGCCGACGCTGGGGTGAGGAGCTTGTTCTGTCGTCGTCGGAAGGCAGCACTCATAATAGAAAGATGTGCCCTTGTATCGATGAGTCCCGTGACAGGATATCCATCAACCTCAACGTCAAGAAGGTTTTGGTTCGTGTTTAACGTGGGCAGAGGATTTGAGGGCAGTGTCGACAACGCAGCGTCACCTCCAGAAGCTGCAGTGCCTAGTTTTCCGGCTGGGCCCGGGAGGTGATAGGCGGCGAAGAGAAGCGGCGGTCCTGTCCCTCCAAGCCAGAGAACACACCAGGGTCGAGATGTTGGGCAACTGTGACGATTCGAGCAGTCGGACCATCCGAAGCCGTTGCAGAGGCGGGCTCGTCACCGGCAGGCATGGTGACAAGCTCGATGTACCGACCACTCCGGAGTTCAGTGGCGAGGACGGGGATTGCTGACCTCCACCAGAATGTTACGTGTAGTAAGACACAGACAAAAGAGGGTATTTACCGACTATTTACACTAGCCAGGAGCCAGAGCGTCAGGCCGACATTCACTCGCGCCAAGGGCACAGACCCACTTCGTCGTCGTTCTCACGACGGCTCGTCTCTCGCGTATCTACCGATAATATGGTAATAATATTTGCCAAAATAATCTCTAATAGAATAAGGGCAACACTGGACTTTAGTCAACCAAGGGAACAGGCTGGCTTCAGGAAGGGATACTCTACAATGGATCGCATCCATGTCATCACATCCATATCGAGAAATCCATAGAGCGCATTAAGCCTCTCTATATTAATACGTGTACTTGTCTTCATCACGCGACACGTTTCACCGCCTAACAAATGTTATCGAACAGCGCAGGACGCGCTTGCCATGTGTCGGAAGTTTCTGGAATGTTATCGATAGTTCCATCCACTATCTGTGACTGAACGTCGTGTAATCTGATTGCATATGTGCGCGACGCGAATAATGTAGAACTTTGTGGAAGGCGCGCGGGTCCGAGCGATTAGTCTAGAACATTCGACGATTGATGCATAAAAGCCGACGTGCTTGACCCGTTGACCAGCTTTCGACGATCGCCAACTGTGTTCGCCGCTGTCGCCGTTCTTTGAGTGTAGCCTGTTTTTTGGGGCACAAGTTCGCGCAATAAAACGCTAGTTACGTCTTTCCCAGTTTGGCTGCTTTCTGCACCGTCACTACCGCGTGACAATGTGGCTTTCATAGATTACGAAAAGGCATTTGATTCAGTAGAGATACCAGAAGTCATAGAAGCATTGCCTAATCAAGGTGTACAGACCACTTACGTAAGTACTTCGGAAACTATGTATAGAAGTTTCATATATACCTTAATTCTACACAACAAAAGCAGGAAGGTACCTGTAAAGAAAGGGGTGAGACAGGGAGACACAATCTCTCCATTGCTATTCACTACGTGCTTGGAGGAAGTATTCAAGCTATTATACTGGGAAGGCTTAGGAGTAAGGATCGACGGCGAATACCTCAGTAACCTTCGGTTTGCCGATGACATTGTTCTATTGAACAACAATGCAGATAAATTACAACAAATGATTGATGACCTTAACAGACAGAGTGTGAAAGTGGGGTTGAAGATTAGTATGCAGAAGAAAAAAATCATGATGAAGAGCCGGGCACGAAAACAACAGTCCTAGGTCACCAGTCAGCCGCTAGCGTCTGTGAAGGAGTACGTTTACAGGTCAATTAATCACAGAGAACTCAGATCATGAGAAGGAAATTTATAGGAGAATAAATATGGTTTAAATCGCATACGGCAGAGATTGTCAGCTCCTGACTGGAATCTTATCATTATCATTGAAAAGGAAGCTGTACAATCAGTGCATTTTACCAGTGCAAACATATGGGGCAGAGGCTTGGAGAAGGACAAAGATGCTTGAGAACAAGTTAAGGACCGCGCAAAGAGCGATGGAACAGTGATTGCTAGGCATAACGATACGAGACAGCAAGAGAGCTGTTTGAGATGAGAGAGCAAACGGGTGTAGCCGATATTATAATTCACATTAACAGAAAGAAATGGAGCTGGGCAGGTGATGTAATGCGCCAGTTAGATAACCGTTTGACCATTAGGGCTACAGAATGGGTACCAAGAGAAGGGAAACGCAGTCGAGGACGGCAGAAAACAAAGTGGAGCGATGAAATTAGGAAATTCGCGGGCGCTAGTTGGAATCGGTTGGCGCAGGACAAGGGTAATTGGAGATCACAGGGAGACGCCTTCGTACTGCAGGGGACATAAAACGATGATGATGATCATGATGATGATCATGATAATGATGATGATGACGACGACATCGGCAACGACGACGACGATGTATTTTGGAACAGATCGAAAAGCGCTCGCATAGTTATGTTTCTTTTGTCACGTCAAATGCACATATTCTGGTAACAGAAATCCACGGAACAGTACAAGTATGCGCGTTATTACACGTATGCCGATTTCACTACAAAACTGGTCAAGGGCCAGCAACATCGCTTTGTCCGGCCTGCTTTTATATCATCGCCTTCCTCATTTTCGCGCACGAAGTCGGATACCAATCCTGATTTCAGGAGCATTCGCAGTTTACCGCGATAACTTAATAAATAGTTTCTTACTTATAGTGAAGAATTTCGTTGTCAATAAACTCGGACTAGCTTTGTATAGTATTAAACGGTATGATGAGGCGCATATTATTTCAGCGGAAAGCCAAAATTTCCAGATCATTAGGTTTTAAAAGAATCCCTCTTTTACATTTCATTTGATTGCTTTGTTGGACGTTGAAATGCTGACATTGAGCAATTTTAAATTCACGCCTGTTTAGCGGAAATCCCGCGATTAGTATCCATATTGACATTGGAGTCGGAGATGGCAGTACTGACGCTCACCTATGGTTCAGACTCGCAATATACTGCAGATACAATCGACAACGGGTCTACGCTAATCTTGTCTATTAAATTTGGTCAAACTGTAATGATAGTAAGTCTCGTAATGGTCTCCCGCTAAAGCTTGCAATAATAATAAGGGCTACGTCTATTACTAATTAAGAAATTTTCGGACACATATGTGGAAAGCGATGCTTATCTCAGCAATTTTGCTTGTGAAAAAGGACTTCAGTAGGACTGGGTTCCAATTTGGCAATTCGAATTGGTGACAAACAAACATTAGAATGCCCTTCAACCTACAGTTGAATTTTGCGTGCGTGAGTTGGGGTTGAGATAGGGACGGAGTTATTGCGCACCGTATTTAATGGCGTCACTTCTCGCGGGAGGTTGGAATCTATCGGAATTGGCGGAATATTTAACGTATTTAACGTAACACTATTTTTACAATGCCACCTCGCAAAAATGACTTACCTTTCATTTCAGGCAATTTGACGCTAATTCTCTGCAGGTTGATTGTGCGGTGAGTTCAATAAAAGGGAGTTTTAAAAGTGCGACAGAATGACGTCAGTAGAGTTATTTCTTTTATAAAAGTTTGAGGGAAAAGCACTCTCGTCGTCATGCGGGTAAAACGTGCCTGTGCACTGTTCGCTTGGCTATAAGTAAGCCGCAGACTTATGTGCTGAATCTTGCTCAGGCATCCAATAATAAATATTGGTTTCGGCAGCTCGCAAATTAATTTTTTTTTCTTGATATCGCCCAGACAGACAACACGCCGTGGTATCCTAGTGGCCCTTCGCTGTATTACTAAGCTCGAGGTCGTGGGTGCGATTCTGACAGCGGTTGCCACACTTCGAGTAAGGCGAAACACAACACTCTTGTGTACGGCGCCTTTCCTTCAGGTTAAATAAGCTGCAGGTGGTCCAAAATAATCGTGAGTATCTCACAAGCATATCGTGGATTTTGCATGTAAAACTATAGAACTTATTTTTAATATCTTATTGAAGACTAAGCTTTGTATATTAGCGCAACGACGAAATAAGGACTTAAGTGGCATAAAGGAAGTAAAACACGGGCTATAATCTTCAAGTGTCTATGTTAGCAATCCACGTGCACCGGCCCTATTTGGGATTTATTCTTTGAAGATGTTAACCTTTCACAGCATGCACACATGCAATAAAGTTTGCAATTATTCCACACTTTGCAAAGCGCTGGTAAACTTGCGTTAAAATATATTTTGTGACCGCCTAGTTTTAACAAAGTGCTCTTTAATCAGTTCAAAACATTTAAATGAAGCACTCGTGGATTTGGTGCTACAATTCTTTTATATACGTCTTGAAGCTTTTGACAGTGTCAGAATTCTTTCCAAATAATATGCCTTCTGAACACATAAAAAGCAACTCAATTCCTGAATTGCAAAACGTGAAGTGAACATTAGGCATGAAGGTGACGATCAAACATTTACATTTACGCATTTAAGCAATTCTATTTGCTGCGCATGTAATGAGGGTCACTTCGAGTAACGATACGGAAAATATGATATTAATTCTGCTTAATATTATATAATGGTATGAAGGAGAGATTTGCTGTGTGTCGCCCAAGTTCTCTTTGTTTATGCACATTGCATGTAAGGGGGCGATTTCTAGACACAGCGAATATCGCGTTTGGCCCCAGTTGCTGGTTCTGTTGCGCAGCAGACACAAGTTCTGCAAACCTGATACTTGTAAAAAGAAACACGTTTTTTGTCGAGCGCACTCTCGCAAATTATACTTGGAGATTGTTCTAAAAAATTTGATTTTTACGTGGGTCACGTGGTCCTCTCGGCGGCTTCATGTGCTAAGCAACTTTGCTCGTTCTGAGATTCTCGCTTGTATTTGCGGGCAGGCTTTTCTTATGACTGTACATACTTTCCTTTGTTTTCTTACGCCGTTTACCTTTTATGCCGTTTAATGGCTCAGATGGTATCTCTTCCTGATTACCACACATTTCAGCTCGTTGGACGACCCAGCCCCTGATCAATTGCATCTTTCGGCATGTGAAGACCTAGTTCAAGTTTACCAGTTTCCTCATTTTTGGTGTACGGTACATCGCTGGTCCTGCATCATGGTGCTCACCCCGTGAGGAGTCGCGTATTCGCGGAAGCGGTCGCACTCCTCAAACACAGCGTAGGCGCCGATTTTATGTTCATTCGTATCGTCCACCTTGGGCGTGTATGAGCGGGCTTGCAAGGTGACTGAAACGGCGTAGACGGGTGGAGGGTTGATTCCTTTTTGGCTGATGCAGGTCACCATTTTGGCGGCCTCCTCCTGCAGCAACAGTGCAAGCACACGATACTTTTCACATCTGTAAGTAGTCTTTCCTGAGAATAATGATATATTAGACCTAAGAATTGCTATTTTTGTTACTCACCCACCATCGTTAACCAATAGCACAAGAATGCACGACCATGAAAAGAATTGCGCAATAGTTTCACGGAGCTCGATTACAGGCAGCTCATCGAGGCCGATAAACGTGCGTATTAGAAGTTATAGGGTATCGTGGAGCATTGTTCTCTTTTGAAAAACTTTCCAAGTGTGCTTTCACCTATAAGACAAAATTTGACTGCTTCTATTCGAGGCTTTCTTGATACGCCGTCCAATTAGCACACTTGTAGCTCAAGGCACATTGTCGCAAAAAGCGGAAACGTGTGGTTTCAGCGAACTAATGATGGCGACGGATACTGTCCTCTCCAGTGGGCTCTTGTTCCTTATAATACACTACCGGAAGCACATTAGATTGACTGGGAATCATTTTCTACCTGACCACTCGACTTCAATTCAGTCACGTACATGATTCGGCTGTTGACACATTTCGTGCAAAAGTCAAAATTATTGCGGTTGATCGAACAATATAAACGTGCGTCGCGGTAACAAGTGGACATGGCGCCATGCAGTGAAGCACAGCCCTACGGCATCGACCTTGAGAAGTGTAAGGCATTGAGGTGGGGTCTCAATGCAATAAATGTATTTGCGAACTCAGCTGAATAAGTGTTGCATTACACTGGAATTAATGATAGTCAGGTAGTGGTGACGGTGAAGACAGCAGCAACTCTGTGAATGACGAAACTAACGTTTTATTGGGGCGCACATGTGCCGTCAAAAACAGACTGCACTCAAAGAACGACGGTGGTGGCGCGCACAGTCGGTGATCGTGGAAAATCTGATCAGAGGGTCAAGCACTTTTATACATGAGCCATACAAGAGCCAGAGCACTTCAGCCAGAGTATTCGCTGGTGCCCGCGTGTCTTCCAGGAAGTACAACACAATGCGCGTCGCGCGTACATGGAATAAGGTTATGCAAGGTTCGGCGACAACAGACAACGGATACTCCCATCGATGACATCCGAGAAATCACCGATACATACAGGTGCATCCTGCGCTGAGCGATAACATTTGTTAGACGCTGAAACGCGGTCAGCCGATAAAGATGAACAAGTACACGTGTAAGTACCCTCCTCTTAGAAAGCAAAATTCCGATGCTGCAAACAAGAAAGCGAAAAACAAAAGTACAGTCAGCAGCAAAAATTAGCCAAGCAACGAAGAAACAAAGTCCCGAGGTTCGAAGCGCTCGTAGAACGTCTTAAGGCGCACAACATGGAATATTCCACGTCGCCTGCGGCGCCGCTGTGATTACGAAATACCGTCTGGCACAACATCATAGTCCAGTGCGCCAATGCGTCAGATAATCTCGTAAGCTTGTGAAAAAGCGTCGCAATTGCTCCTCACTTAGTTGTCGTCAGTGTATCCATGTCTAAACCCGAACGTGGTCGCCGGGCTGGTGTTCCACGTAGCATCGTCGAAGATTGTAGTGTCGGCTCTCGGCCCTCAGCTGGTTCTTGATGAGCACGCGGGCGAGTTAGTAGTATTTGGGGTTTTACGTGCCAAAACCACTTTCTGATTATGAGGCACGCCGTAGTGGAGGACTCCGGAAATTTTGACCACCTGGGGTTCTTTAACGTGCACCTAAATCTAAGCACACGGGTGTTTTCGCATTTCGCCCCCATCGAAATGCGGCCGCCGTGGCCGGGATTCGATCCCGCGACCTCGTGCTCAGCAGCCCAACACCATAGCCACTGAGCAACCACGGCGGGTGCGGGCGAGTTGTCCGGCTTCTTCGGCGCATTGGATGCCGGCGGCGGCTTCCACATTTTCTTCGTCGGTGATGTGTGGCAGCATGGCGTAGAGAGTCGCCGTAGGATTGCTTCTGTAAACTAGTTTGAACGGCGTGAACTGTGTTGTTTCTTGCACAGCCGTGATACATGCAAAAGTTACAAACGGGAGAATGGCCACCCACATCTTGTGCTCGACGTCGACGTACATCGCTAACAAGTCGGCGGGCGGCTTGTTCAGTCGTTCCGTTACTTCATTCGTCTGAGGGTTGTAGGCAGTGGTCCTCCGGTGACTTGTTTGGCTATACTGCAGGATTGCTTGAGTAAGCAAAGCTGTGACAGCTGTTTCTCCGTCAGTAATGAGAAACCGTCAAATCAAACCTACTCAAATCAGTTTAGTTCAACACCATAGGAGGCAATATAACAATCACAACAGTGATGCTGTAGGGCGAAAGCAAAAAGCCATCAATGCTTGACGAAGTTTTTCACACCATTTAACACATAGCAAACAGGAACATTAAAGCATCAATATTTGTAGAGTGGCAAACATGTCTTTGAATATTATATCGATTGAATTCTACACGGTCATAAAAAGGGATGTTTGTAGAAAAAGAACGCATCATTCGTTTGCTTGTCGAAACCTGTTTAGTGTTAGTGGCAGCAAATAGTTCATTTAGGGACCATAGTTGGTACTTGTGCAAGGTATTTTTCAAGCATCAGTGGTTCTCGTGCTATACGAGCTAGCGTATGGTGTTAAACGTGCTAAGTCTATTAGAGAAGAATTAGGTTTTTTTGGGCAAGTAGTATATCGCCTAAATAAAACTGAATTATAAATTTTCGGCATTGGTTGTAAATTTAGGGCTTCGAAAATGGGTTTAGAGTGCGCATCGCGTGGAGCACGTGCAATTACACGTACAGCTTTTATTTGCAGTCTGAATATTCTAAGTTCCTTTCCGTTTTCGTGAATCATACCATAGCAATTCTATAGTGCAGATAAAAATAGAAAAATAGAGAAATTTTACAGTAGGAGTTTAATTGGTTGCGGCAAACGAAAACGCAGACGCGATAGGACACCAACGATACGAGCGAACAAGCTCAGCCTGACTGTTCTCTAGCATATCTTCATCAAAAATCATTTCTATGGTTCTCACTATATGAGTTCAATTTTAATTGCTTCTGGGCCAATCGTTAGGGTCAAACCGCAGTTTACGGGCTTATCTTTGGGACGAAAGTGTGGTTTTGTTTTGGAGGTGTGTATAATTAATGAATCGCTTATGATCCAGGTGTTCAGTACTTCCAAGACACTGTTTGCTTTGTACAGAAGTTTATGCAAATAGCAGTCTTTAAAAAATAAGCTTGTATCACCTGCATAAATTATAAAGCTTGTACTTTAATCGATGTTTACCAAGTCATCTACGTAGACATTGATGAGTAGCGGACCCAGAATACCACCTTGGGAAACGCCCTTCGATAATTCTTTAAAATTAGACGCATAGCCAATAATTTCAAATTTTAGCTGTCGGTATCCAATATATGATTTTATTACATTTAGAAGGTTACCCTTGAAAGCATAGTGGTCGAGTTTTCTTAATTATCGTAATGTGGCTAATTCTATCGAAGGCTTTTGTGAAGTCAGCGTAAATTCCGAGTGTATATGTTTCCTTTTTGTATGCACACAGTATGATTTCTTTTTGCGTTAGTAGCGCCGTTTCAGTTGAACACTGCTCTGTGAAACCAAACTGAAAAGCGTCGTAATGTGGTGCTTGGTTATGAATGAAACTATTAGTTTATGTATTAGTTTTTCAGTTACTCTAGAAAAAAATGGCAGGATGGAAATGGGTCTTAAATTTGATGTTTGTTTTGTTACCACCCTTGCAAATAATAGAAATTTTGCTATCTGAAGACGCTTAGGAAAAGTTCCTATTGAAAACATAAAATTCTTGATATATTCTAAGACAGGGGATAGAATATGTATAACATGATAAATTAGACGAATTGCCAGGCGGTCAGCGTCACAACACCTACTGTTCTTTAGGGCCAAGAAATGAGCGGTAACCTCCTGTGTAGTTACTGGAAACAGAAATTCGCACTCGATTACTTGCGTGGTCATGAACCACTTGAAATGGTTCTCATGTGAACTCTCTCCAATGGAGGTAAAGAAGTTATCAAAGGCTACGGCAAGGTCATCACTAGTGAGGATCTGATTGCCCGCGGTAAGTTTATTCGGGTATGTGCTGCCGTCTGAGCATGGCAACATGTTCAACCTTGTCCAGACGGCTTCAGATATTTCGGGGTTTTCTTTTCGGGATCAAAGAGGATACTGAACAACTCGGGTTTGTTTCTTCCTAAAAGATTATTTGTAGTAGTATTGTATTTTCTAAATTGGGGGGTCTTAACGCCTTCTTCGTTCCCAGATTTTAAAAAGCGCTCGTAAAGTACATTTTCTTTTATTTTGTAGCTTTAACGTACTCTGAAGTAATCCAAGGCTTCCTTGCCTTGCGCAGCCGCTTCATTGTTTTGAATGGAAAACACTTGGTATAGGCTTCTAGAAAAGTTTCAATAAAGAGAATATACCCTGTGTCTGTGTGGGTTTCACAGAAAACGCCGTTCCATTTAATCTTAGATATACATGAAGTAAGTATGATAGCCATGCTTGAAGCATATGTAACGGAATTATGGCTTCGCATCCATAAATTAAAACTTCTTATCGCGTAAAACTGCGTATGCACGTGGATGGTCAATAAGATCTGTTTTAATGACACCAGACCAAATAGGATACATTTGTGCTAATTGTTATAATGACGTCAATAACTGGGCAGGAATGAGAATGGAATCGAGTAGGTTCTTATATAACATTTGTAAATGAGTTAGATTCCCAGATATCGCAAAGTTGAAGATGTTGGCGGCTGGAAGTCAGCATGTCAATATTTAGATCACCGCCTATAGTAAGGTTGTTCTCATTTTCATTGGCCCACGACAGGAAAGTGTTCGAAAACTTAATAAAGGTGGACACGTTGCATTTCGGTGGGTGGTATATCAGAGAAAAAAATCACAAACAACATTTCACAGTCATTATCTGATGATCACCAGTAATCATAAAAAACGCTTCAACTATTTCACACTCATCATCACCAGCCTATTTTATGTCCACTGCAGGACGAAGGCCTCTCCCTGCGATCTCCAATTACCCATGTCCTGCGCCAACTGATTCCAACTAGCGACCGCGCATTTCCTAATTTCATCGCTCCACCTTGTCTTCTGCCGTCCTCGGCTGTGCTTCCCTTCTCTTCGTACCCATTTTGCAACCCTGATGGTCCACCGGTTATCTAACCGGCACATTACATGACTTGCCCAGCTCCATTTTTTTTCTCTTGATGACATTTAGAATATCGTCTGTACCCGTTTGCTTTCTGATCCAAAGCGCTCTCTTTCTGCCTCTTAACGTTATGCCTAGCAATCTTCGTTCCATCGCTCTTTGCGCTGTCCTTAATTTGTTCTCAAGCTTATTTGTCAGTCTCCAAGTCTCTACCCCATATGTCCGCACTGGTAAAATTCACCGATTGTACACCTTCCTTTTCAAGATTAATGGTAAGTTTCCAGTCAGGAGCTGACAATGTCTGCCGTATGTGATCCAACCGCATTTTTATTCACACTCGAACACATTCTTCTACTACTACTCATCTACTTAGGGCAGGTAGTAACTGCGGACCCGGATCATGAGACGGAAATAATCAGAAGAATAAGAATGGGCTGGGTTGCGTTTGGCAGGCATTCTCAGATCTTGAACAGCAGGTTGCCATTATCCCTCAAGAGAAAAGTGTATAATAGCTGTGTCTTACCAGTACTCACCTAGGGGGCAGAAACCTGGAGGCTTACGAAAAGGGTTCTACTCAAATTGAGGACGACGCAACGAGCTATGGAAAGAAGAATGATAGGTGTAACGTTAAGGGATAAGAAAAGAGCAGATTGGTTGAGGGAACAAACGCGAGTTAATGACATCTTAGTTGAAATCAAGAAAAAGAAATGGGCATGGGCAGGACTTGTAATGAGGAGGGAGATAACCGATGGTCATTAAGGGTTACGGACTGGATTCCAAGGGAAGCGAAGCATAGCAGGGGGCGGCAGAAAGTTAGGTGGGCGGATGAGATTAAGAAGTTTGCAGGGACGGCATGGCCACAATTAGTACATGACCGGGGCTGTTGGAAAAATATGGGAGAGGCCTTTGCCCTGCAGTGGGCGTAACCAGGCTGATGATGATGATGAAACACATTCGTTACTAAAAGCCTAACCACGTCACCCATCTTATCACTCCGGTTCAAGGAATAGGTAGCATAACTAGGAATACAAAGAAGTTAAGACTGGCGGCTATACCAGGTTTCAGAAACCATCGTGACGTTGAAAGAGAGTTCAAACAATTGAAACCGTATCGCTATCTGTTCTGCCTTGTTTCGGGCTGACTGTACTTCTACACGAGGAAAAAAAATGTGGCGTTTTATTCCCGATAGCCATAGACTTAACGGGTGTGGCATTCGGAAATGTGCAGCCGTCCTGATGCTTTTCTTTTTAAGTTGGAGCTTTACGAGTTCAGGCGACCTTTTCTAGAACGCTTTGATTTGTTATCTGAAGCACCCGCAACATCTCATCCTTTCGCTCAAAAATTTTGCCGCCCATTGGCCAGGCAAATCTCCGTTCGGCTCGCTTCTTGCGCGCAACAGTTTGTCCAAGCTGCTTTTTTAACTGCGGTCATAGTTGTTTATTTACGAAGATAAAGGTCTTTCCTGGGCAACCAATATCGGCTGTCGTTAAACGTATGTTATGCGCCTTCTCTAATACTTAGTCGCGCTTTGACCGACGGTTGAACTGCACAATAATATGGGGGCAAGGGTCATCTCTAGTAGTCACGTGCTGGCAAATTTCAATGTCATCTTCCCTCGCGGATTCGCCGACAGCTTCACCAATTTTCCGAATGACCTTATTCAACTGTTCACTTTCCACGACAAGGACGTTTTTCACATCAATATTTTCATTTCGCGAATACTGCTCTAGGGCGGTAGTTCTACACTCATTGTTGAGAACGAGCTTTCTTCAATTGATAGCATTCAGTTTTGATAACGCCATGTTCAGACTTTAGCTCACTATTTTCTTTTCCAAGCTGCCAGCACTGCACCGACATTTCTTCAAACTTCTTATTAAAAAAGCCACGACTTGGTTTCACGTGACGTATTTCTTTGCGAAGCTCTCTCGTGGGCAGTCCTCTGATCACCTCGCGAAAATTCTTATTTTAACTCTTTGATATCTTTTTTTTCCATTTCGGCTGGTGACATAACCAAACAGCTCGGCAGCAGCAGCAGAAAGGGGAAAAAAAGGCTGAGGAAAAAAACGAACAGTAACAGCACTGATCTAAAGAATAGTAAACAATGGTTCAGTAGGTAGGTTATTCACAGATCCGCTGCTGCTGCCAAAGTGCGGATCAGTGCACACGGCGTTGGTCGCAACAAAAACACGACGGCGATGATCCCCGTCCGGCCCTGATATGATATGGAGCGATGTGGGGACATCATACAAGCAGGTCACCAGTGGCTCCCGCGTTCACCACAGTCCTCCCTTGACACAAGGCAATGCATCGACGAGATGTGCTGGTTGAAATAATGTTTCGCCTCCGCCGCGGGTCGGCACGACACTGCGCTAACTTCAAGAGCGGCCCACGTATCCCGAGTGCTTAACGCCTGATTTACCTGCGTAATTCACCTCACAATCGATGACGTGACACGATACGCATAAACAGCCATTCTGCCTGCTGCCACGGCCAGTAATATAGCATCCTTCCTCCTGCAAAACTTCATCTCCGTTACGCTGCAGCTCATCAACTTCTGAGCCATAGAGGACTTGTGCTCCTCTCTGAACTAGTAAACGCACTCCTTGCTGTCGCATCGTTCATGACACCACCACCGCCTACCGTGCTCAAACCAATCGTTTGACGCATTGATTTAACCGCATTTTTGGCGACATGCTCTCCCAAAATGTCGCCCCTTTATTCGCGAATTCATTTTGCCATGTATTACATACGCCTAGAACAATGCAGTTCGGGCGACCACAGGCTTTGCCCAATTCTTCTTGTTGTATGGTGGCAAACCTTCGACCACACTCGACACCGTTCTTTCGTGCAAACCCGACTCATCCGAATGTACGCCCACCTCTGAAACTGCCTTACGCGCCAAAGAACGCCGTCAGCTCACCCGCTTCGCCACAACCGTCGACCAATGGTAACAAAAATCTTGACGTGGTGAAGACAAACCCCATTGTCCCCTTCTTCAAGACTCCCTCGTGCCTGGTCTGCAGTGGTTCAGACGCTGCCAACGCTTCCTGCTTCTCTCGTGTACTGTCCTTTGTTTGCATCACAAAATATATATATTATAATACCGAGACTGATCAAGTTGTCCAGCGCTGTTTATTCCAAGAAAGGCAACGCCCCAGTTCATGCGCGATGAAGTAGAAGAACAGGGAAGATGATGATGGCTATGTACAAATGAAAACGACGAAGTAAGTTATTAGGGCTTACACCAACTTTCCCCCGTCATGGAAGCGGCCAGCCTGGCCGCAGATTAGAGGTTATCTAAACGGGGAGTGAAGGGCTTCATCCGCGAGACGTGAACGATTTCGGCATTCCGGCGGTGCCGGTCAGTGACGGAGTGTACGGGGTGGACGAGAGAATTCACTGCAGATGTTTGCTGCACAACGGTGTATGGGCCAATGTAGCGTTCAAGGAACTTCTCACAGAGGCCTTGGGTGCGGACTGGAGTCCAAAGCGCGACTTGGTCTCCAAGGTGAAAACGTAGGTCACGGCGTTTGTTGTAGCAGTGACGCTTGCGCTCAGCTTGGGTAGCTTCTGTGCTTTGCCGGGCGATTTAACGGCAATGTGCAACTCGGGCAGCAAAATCTACTGGAAGCGACGCGTTAGGCAAAGAAGGTGCTAAAAAGAGTTCGCAGTCGAATATTGTGGAAGGAGATCGTCCATACACAAGGAAGAAAGGGCTGTAGCCGGTAGTCCATTGAATAGCAGTATTATATACGAATGTCACAAAAGGACGAATTTTATCCCAGTCAGTGTGACCAGGACCGATGTACATGGAAATCATGTCAGACATCGTACGGTGGAAGCGCTCAGCAAGGCCAGTGGTTTGCGGATGATATCTAGAAGTAGATTTGTGGACGGTAACTTCCTCGAGAACTTGTGAAATGAACGCCTTGCCATGGTCACTGAGTAGAACGCGAGGAGCCCCATGGCGCAAGACGATGGAGCGCAAGAAAAAGTCGGCGACCTCAGAAGCGTTGCAGGATCGCAGAGGGGCAGTCTCGGCATATCTTGTTAAATGGTCGACCGAAGTGACAATCCAACGGGGACCAGAGGGTGTCAACGGCAAAGGACCATATAAATCAACACTATCAAATTCAAAAGGAGCATCCGGGCAAGGGAGAGGTTGGAGCAAACCGGCAGGAGGGGATGTCGAGCGTTTGCGGTGCTGACATGACGCGCAAGAGGCAATGTATTTGGCCACCGTTGTGGATAGGCCAGGCCAAAAGCAGCGGGTCTTTATGCGGTCGTAAGTCTTGTGGAAGCCTAAGTGGCCAGCCGATGCGTCGTCGTGAAGCGCCTCTAATACTCGCAGGCGAAGGCATCGAGGTAGAACTGGGACCCATCGGTGACCTGTTGGGTGGTAAACGTAGCGGTGTAGCATGCCACCTTGAGGGCGGAATTGTCGAAGTTGGCGTCGCAAGCGGCTGTTGGGTGGTTCGGCGAACCCACTAAGGCGATCCATGAGAGCTCGACAATTGGAGTCGTCCCGCTGAAGCGACATGAAATGAGAGCGTGATGAAAGCGTAACTTGGTCCAGGGTCGTTATCGAGAGTTGGTGTGAGGCAGGCGTAGCATCAGAACGACGTGGTGGGGAAGACGACGGCGCGTTACCGGGAGAGAGTGAGAGTGGGCAGCGAGACATTGGGTCTGTATCATGACGGCTTTTTCCAGACTTGTACGTAATAGTAAAGTCATATTCCTGGTAGCGGAGTATCCAGCGTCCTAGGCGTCCTGACATGTTTTTCATTCATGACAGCCAACACAGAGCATGACGGTCGGTGACGATGGTGAAGTGGCGGCCGTAAAGGTATGGGCGAAATTTCTGAATCGACCAAATGATAGCCAGGCAGGCTTGCTCTGTAATGGCAGTGTTCCGCTCAGCTTGAGAAAGTGTTCGGCTGGCATATGCTATGACTTGCTCTTTAGAAGCTGCATTACGTTGCAGAAGTACTGCGCCATTACCTTGTGCGCTTGCGTCAGTATGGAGTATGGTGGGGGCTCGATTATCGAAGTGGCGAAGCACTGGTGCGGAAGTAAGATGCCGCGTAAGAGCTTGAAAAGCCGACTCGCAGTCGCTAGTCCATGTGAAAGAGGCACCGGTTACCAATAGCTTGTGTGGAAGAGCTGCTATTGCAGCGAAGTTGCGTATAAATCGACGAAAATATGACGTCATACCGAGGAAACTACGTAGATCTTTCTGTTGCTGGGAGAGAGGAAACTGGAGAACAGCACTAATCTTTTCGGGGTCTGGCTGGATGCCTTCCTTTGAGACGACGTGACCCAATACTTTTACAGTCTTGCTTGCAAATTTGCATTTTTTTCTATTGATCTGGAGACCAGCATTTGCAAGGCACTTGAGAACTTCGTCTAATCGATGATGACGTTGGTTGAAGTCAGACGAAAAGATGACAATATCGTCCAGATAACAGAGGCAGGTCCTCCATTTTAGACCACGAAGTACATTGTCTATCATGCGCTCAAATGTGGCGGGAGTGGTACAAAGGCCAAGAGGCATCACCTTAAATTCATAAAGTCCGTCTGGTGTAGCGAATGCGGTCTTTTCTTTGTCAGTCTCGTTCATCGGAATATGCCAATATCCTGATCGAAGATCCAAGCTGCAGAAATACTCCGCCCCTTGTAGTGTGTCCAAAGCGTCGTCAATTCGAGGTATTGGATATACGTCCTTGTGCGGGATCTTATTGAGCGCTCGATAATCGACTCAAAAGCGAACGAAGCCATCTTTTTTCTTTACCAGGACCACGGGAGAAGCCCATGGGCTAGATGAAGGTCGTATTATCTTCCGCGCAAGCATGTCAGCAACCTGTTCTTCAATGACCTTTCGTTCGCACGGCGATACACGATAGGGGCGTCGTCGTATTATAGCGGAACCATCGGTTTGGATGCAGCGTGTAGCCACAGGAGTTTGGCTCAACACAGGGGAAAAGCTATCGAAACACGATTTGTGCTTTGCCAAGACCACCATTAAGGCTTCGGACTGCGTGGCTGTTAGGTCAGAACCAAGAACGGTTGGAAGAAAGAAAGAATCATCCAGACCTGAAGTTGGTGCTGGCGATGAAAGAGGGCAAATCGTGACTATAAAGATAGGTTGAGTGTCGGCGAGGGTTGCCACAGTCATCCCTTTGGGCAGCATCACAGGATCTGGGGTCGTGTTGCAAGCAGACAGGAGGGTGCGGCCACGTGAAAACCGGACGAGACAGGTGGCAATGAGAATTCCGCGGGAAGAAGGGGCGACTAGGGCGTCTCCGTCGGTGATCTGACTGGACGTTACGGCTACAACGTCTTCGTGACCAGGACGCCGGACGTACTCTGCAGCGATGGCCAAGTTCACGCATGAAAGGGAAGACTCCGTAACAAGTGCAATCGCTGTATCCGTGATATGGACAACTTCCACTCTACATGAAATGATGGCTGAAGCAGAATGTAGAAATTCCCAACCCAGTATAAGTTCGAGGATACACGTTGGAAGGATGATAAATTCAATGTGGTGGCGTATGCCGTCGATGAGAACATGAGCAGTACACTGTCCGTCGGGGTGAATGAATGCATTATTAGCACCACGCAAAATAGGTCCAAAATAAGGCGTTTTTACTTCCGGATCCGGGAACACAGATCAATACGAAGAACAGAAACGGCGGCACCGATATGGATGAGAGCTGACGCGGGCACACCTTCGACAGTTACAGAAAGCATGTTAGCCGGAAGAACAGGACGAATTTTTGAAGACCGATAAGAAGCAGTTTCCCCTCCAAAAACTGCAACAGTTAGTTTTCCGAGTGCTGGTCGACAAGTTGGGAAGTGGGGCGAAGCGGTGATGTAGAGCGGCGGTAAGGCGAAGGAGAACGACGTCTGGCCGAACGGGAACTACGAGGCAGATTGGGAGCAGCTGGAGGAGACGGAAAACGGTGTTAAGGGAACGAGTACGATGCGAGATAGTAGGCGTCTGGTCGGCGAGTGCGGTCTCTCTCGTGCTCTGCATAGCCTCGTCTTTCACCCTGCTGGCGACGGCGGCAGAAGCGAAATATATGGCGGCATATACCACAGTAAAAACAAACAGGACGAGGTGGACGCCACTGAGGGTAGGATGGCGCCGGAAGTGCTCTGGTTCCCATCGAAGCCAAATGGTCATAGGCATAGACGTCAGTAGGCACGGAGGTCATGGTAGGGGTGGGTAGCGAAGCAACATCCGCGTAGGTAGGTGTGGGGCGCGCTACCGGAGCGAGATGCGTCGTGGGTGTAGTCATTGCTGTCAACTCTTGCTTTACGACATCGTGCAAGTCGAAGGTGGGGGTTGTGGTGCAGGCAGCAGGTGGACGCCTTAGGTCTTGTAGTTGAAGCTCTTCGCGGATGATGGTGCTGATAAGAACACGTAGATCTGGAGAATGGATAACCTATGGACCGCTGCTGTCATGTGAAAGACGAATAGACTGCAGCTCGTCTAGGTGTTGACACGTGGAAGTGATGTCTTGGACAGAAGCCGGATTTTGCACGATTAAGGCGTTGAACGCGACAGACCCAATGCCTTTTATGCTGTGGCGAACGCGTTCGGCTTCCGTCATGCTAGGATTCGCACGGCGGCACAGAGCCTAGACATCCTCTATGTATGAGGTGTAAGACTCTTGTGGAAGTTGGAGGCGCGTTCCCAGCATCTGTTTGGCGACTTCTGCACGGCCAGACAAGGAAGCGAAGATTTGCCGCAGCTTGGACGCAAACGTGGACCAATCCGCGATGTCGGATTCGTGGTTGAAATACCACGTCTTGGCAACACCGGTCAAGTAGAATGCGACGTGCCTCAATTTGTGGGTGTCGTTCCACTTGTTGCAAGAACTCACGCGGTCGTAGTGGTCGATCCAATCGTCGACGTCCTCACCGCGGAGTCCCACAAAGACAGGGGGATCGCGCTGAGGGCTCGTCACAGTCCAAGAGGACACCGCAGGCGGGGTTTTCTGTGTGGTAGGGTTAGAGGCACCGGAAGGGCCGGGGTAGGAAGTGTCCATCGTTGTAGGGGTAGCTGGGCGCAGGCGGCGACCGGAACGGAGCTCCAGGGAGGACGGGAACGCAAGAGGACGTCGGGGTCTTGACGCTCCTCCACCACTTTATAATACCGAGACCGATCAAGTTGTCCAGCGCTGTTTATTCCAAGAAAGGCCACCCCCCAGCTCATGCGCCAAGAAGTAGGACTATACATATATATATATATATATATATATATATATATATATATATATATATATATATATATGTATTGAAGCGAACTCACGCGTTCATAGCATGCATAGCATGGCAGTAGGCTATAGTAATTAAGGCAATTTGTCGTTTACCCCATAAATAACTCATTAAGTAGGCTTAACCATCCAACTTCTTTAATTATTGACATGGGACACCGAGTGTGATACGCAGATTTGTAGAGCACTAGCTTCAGAAACCAGCTACCAAGTTGTTTCGTGTACGATACATCTCACGTAGTCCTTTTTTCCGGGTTTGGAAGAAAGCCCGCAAAATATGAAAAAAAGAACGACGTGACGGAGATCTCGAAAATGGTGCTATTCGTTCCAAGTGTAGCCCTCCTCGCGAACTCCACGGCTATAATTTCTAAATTAAAGCATGCGTAATAAGCTAGGTAGTTCAAAAGTTCATTAGTTAATTTTTGTTATTAGTCGATTGTGCACTTCAATTTTTTTTGCAACTAGTTTCCTCCGCTTCGACTAGATCACCTCATGAACACCCTGTACATAAGCGTACGTGGCACTTATATTGTTATTTGAAGCCTATGCAGATTGCAAAATAGAAGTGTATTGTGATCTGTTCTCTATGTCGCATATTTCTACGTTTAAAATTCATTAGAGTACTACGCACGGGGCCACACGTGGAATATAAGTGAACTTCAAACTCACATAAGTGTGCCCATAGACCAACTTTTGCTTGATTTTTGGTGGAATTTTGTAGATAGTCGGCGGCAGTATTATGCATACGAAATTGGGCACTTCAGATGTGATCTCTTCTTCTTTAAAAGATATGTGCCCCAGGAACACCACAACATGAGGTCTGTAGATTTTTCTGAAAGAGGAAAAGCGTTTTCAACTTGTTAGTAATGTTCCATAGCAAGGGGATGCTTGTTATTAACTGCAATGAACTCAAATCATTGTGCGTGCCCCCTTCTCAACTACCCTATCTGTCAACGCCCTGTACATATGTAAGGTATAGGTATTTTCTTTTTAAGTGCAGCACACCAAAGAAAACGTGGCACGAATCCATCCGCCTAGTTTTTACGTGCCTGATCCCGGTATTTAGAAATACATCTGAAATTGAAGGCCATGATGGACTTGATCTAAATGACGCCTCACGTAAACACGCCCAGGGCGCTAATTACGTTTTCTTCGGCGTGTTAGCGACATGCCTTATTTATAGCACGTCAAGCATGGGCTTGAAATTAGCACGTACTTCTGAATACTGGGATAACTTTTGACACGCGGTGCTTCCCAAATTCGAAGCGTGGCACGTTTTCGCCGCTTCGCTATTTCAAGGGCGCCTACCTACCTCTTCCTAAGACCCGACGTTTATTGTCCGAGGCGTCTAAGCTGTTTTAATTACAGATGCATGGTTTGCTGCACGCATTTGAACACCTTCACACATGCGTGCCGGTCGGGCCGTATAGAGATACCGTTATCTATTCGCAACTTGTATTGGCGGCGAGGAGTTACGGAGTCGCCATCTATCGGAAGCGCCTCGCTGGCGTAGTATGAAGGATCAAGGGGCGTGCTCCTTATAGGTTTTGCTGTCAGCGCTCACTGAAAACACCACGCACGAGCTCTTCCAGAAATTTCTGTACGTACTTTGGAAACGAGAGAAGTTTTTTACTGTCTAAATAGTATACAAGCAACCATTGTTGCGTGGGCGCTATTAGAGCTGTTCAAAAATAATTTCATTGTAGAGACTTCGACGCCTACGGGGACTGTGATGTGCCTTTGCGACGATTCAATCTTCTTTTTTTCTTCTAAATTCTTCGACGTTTAAATATTATTTCTCGAGTTGCCTCGCACTCTATGTTTATCGGTGTTCTCAGCGTGCGATTTCGCGCTGCTGATTTTTTGTAATCCAGTGCATTAGTTCGTAACACAAACATGACCATAGCTCATGCTTTTCTTTAAATGTGCTCCTTACGGCTCCCTTTCCACTTCAGTGAACTTGTCAGTATCTATAGCATCAAAAAGTTCATAGACCAAACCGTCATGAAATTAGTCGGGCAGCAGACTCGAGCGAGCGTCTCAGTGCGCGTTTTCCGAACCTCGCAGACCCGGCGCCGTAGCAGAAATCTTCCTAGCGTCTGTGCTTGCTGCATATCCGAATTGTAGCCGACGACTGTTTGTCGGTTTTATGTTTCGCGAGTCAAGCTTCACGCAGCTTGTGCTGCGGCTACGTGTGAATAAGGCTGACACCGGGCTCCGTTGCGTACGTCCGGCACTGCGGCACCGAGCAGTAGTCTACCATGTTGCGCGCCTTCAAAGGCAGCCCCTACTTATTGTAGTGCTTTCAAGCGTTGTAAAGGACACACTCGAAGCGGGAAAATCTCGCCACTAAATGAGAACCGCAGCGTACGAGGGAATTTAAACTCTCGTTTTCAGCTTGCTTCGGCGCTCCCGAAGCAGCCGACGCGGCCGCTATGTCCACGCGATCCCTAATAGGACGTCACGCCGACGGTGGCGCCAGCTTTTCCAGTGGCGGAGCTCGAGTCCAATAGCGTAGTCTGGACTACGGGCACGGTCACCGCTATCTGGGGCACGGAAACGGCGCTCTCCCAATACCTGTAGCGCTACCTGGCGCAGCAGGATGCAAACACATCGTTGGTCCTGTATATGCACTGCCAGTCGGAGAAGGCTTTTACTCGCATGTCATTATTATTATTATTATTATTATTATTATTATTATTATTATTATTATTATTATTATGAGGGTACTGTCCGATCACAGGTGGAGCAGGACTACGAGAGGACCGGCTTTTATCGGCGCGTTCAGGCGCAACAGTACGGCCTACCGCCGTTACGGGGCGCATGACGTTCCTCAGCGCCCCCTTGAGCCCGCTTGGCCAGTTTCTCTACATTGGCAATAATGGTCGGGAAAGGCATGCAGTGCTTCCTCATGCACATGATCGGGCACATGCTCCAATAAATATGGCGAAGCAGTGCGGGGCTAAGTCAGCTTCTTTTTTTTCCGCAAACGAAGAAAGTGGGCAGTCTTTGTAAGCGGTGCGTTCACGCGCTCAGGCATCAAGATGTCTTGCGCACAGGACGGGCAAGACCAAGCGTATGTGAAGGTTTGGGGCGTGTCGTAACAATGCTATCTGCAAAATTCTGCTGCCATGTTAACCCTGCTACATGAGTCAAAGGGGTCTATGCATCGATGGAAAATTCCAAGCACACTCTTCCCTATTGAAGGACACCTGTCACGCACATTTCTTAACGCAATACTAAGCCTTTAGCTGAAGAGCGTGGTATGGAGGAACGAAGATCAAAATGCCTGCCTCATATCGAAACCAAACACGTGGCAAAACGTAAAGTTACAAGTTCCTTAGAAATAAATTTTTGGCGTTGCATGTGTTGGTTTATTCTTGCAAATCGGTCACCGGAGGGCTTTCATCTTATTTTTTTAAGGAGAGGGATGAGGGGTTGGCGCTATAGTTATCCGATTTTGCGAACTCGTCAAGTTTTTTGTTTTTATGAGGGCAAATAATAATAAGATTTCAAACGTTAATTAGCAATTATATTCTGACGTCCTTGCTTAGTCTCTAACTTTGCCGTCCGCGCGGCACGTGAAGATGGAATTGCACCAAGTCACCCAATTGGCTAAGGTGTTCCTGGTACGGCAACGCACTCACACATCTCACAGCAAAGGCTATGCTCGCGTCCATCCTTTCATCGGACAAAGTCAACAGAAAGGTATTGCATCGCACTAGGCAAGGCCACGACGGTGAGTAGAGCAGCCCTATGTACCTGGCAGTGCGTGCTCTGAAGCAACTATGCCATTCGTACGTGCCACGGCAGACTGCGTCAAGTGAATTCAAAATTCAAACAGCACCGCACCGTTTCCGCGCTCTGTGCGGCCGTGACGGGGGCTGTTGACCCCCGACCACGCGGCGCGCTCTTCTCACTGGTGCCATTTTTTAGGCACTGAGACGCAGCATTCCCGCTGAGCACGCGCAATGAAGACAGTAGAGAGTTTTACCGTTTCTGTATACGTTTAACCGTTTCTACATTGACCTGTTCCCTCACCAGCAGCCAGATGCGCTACCCATTCGACCTTGGGCTATGAAGGGACGCACGTAGGCAGGAAAGCTGTTATATACATACCTACATAAACTGTCTACGCCGCAAAGTACCTGCCGTACCTTATAGTCGCATTAAATGGAGCATCGAGCGACCGAAACTGGACGGTCACTTTCATACCAAAGTGTCAATGTTTGACTATTTACGAGAAGCAGATTAGTCGCGCGGTTTGCGAGTCGCCAATGTGAATGAGCCGTGATTTTAAATTTTACGTTTAATTTGTATTAAGGCGTGTCGCTATTTTTATCCTGCCTTTGTCATTTTCGCTACGACAATTGAAAAAAAAAACATGCGGCTTGTGTTACCATGGCGACGACTTCTACAGCGCTATTGTATGTTGCGCAAGCATTTTCATTTTCTGAATACAACTTTCTTGCAGACCCTGTACGATTAAATGTTGCTTACTTGAAGTGCTGTGCCGCCTTCTCGCAGGCAACTTGCTTTTCCCCGTAGAAGCCGATGAAGGTGTATGACGCCACTTCCTTCTTAGCAGTCAGCTTGGATATGTGAGCTGCTCTCTGTGGAAAGGAAGCAAGAGGTCATTACGTAAACATCGCCGCAATCACAAACCGTTTTAAACAGCGCTGCTGCACCTGCAGCAACACCTGCTTTTAAACATGGCTATCTTGTTTTCAGACACGCGCTCATTACCAACGTAACACCCTCGAGAACTTGTGAAAAAAAAATCAATCGTGTCACATAGCTTCTATCCAAATATTTTGCTCAGCATTCAGTCTACGCAAAAAAAAGGGTGACGATCATTTAAACGGAGAAATCGTTGCAGGTAAAAAGAAATTTGTTGTGACTGACCGCTCAAGGACTACCGCGTGAACTTGTAATACTTGGCACTGAAATTTTAGAAAATGTTCTTTAAAACTTGTGACTTGAATAAAAAAACGAATTGCATCACTTTTGCGTGTATACTTATTGCTATCTATTGAAATTTTGTGCTTTGCCACCCCCGTCAAGATGCACGCAATGAGAGGCATCGTAGTATGGGAGGCTCCGAAATATTTTCGACGAGTTGGAGTTCATAAGTGTGGCACTATTCTTAGAATAAGAGTGAAGTTTTAGATTTCAGGACAATGTATAGGCTGTAGCTGCGACCAAGAATCGATCGTGCGACGTTATGCGCCGTAGCAATATCTGAGAGCAAGCGAACCACGGTTACAACGTTTAATTATAATTGGCATGATAGATTTGCAACCCTTTCATCTGTGGTTTCACTACAATTTTTTTATTCCTCCAGTAGCAGTCTCTGCTAGTGCAGGTGTTCTCTCGGTGCTTTTTTTTCTTTTGTCTTCGATACGCTGTCTAGAAACGATCGCCATTGTGTCCGGTCAGGGTCCACACAGCTCAACTGCTGTCACTTTTGTAAGCGCAACTTTAGTAATGAAACGGAATATATTAACCACACTGAATATTGTTAAAACATTTACTAATGTTATAGTATATGCGCATTTTTTTCTCAAGATCCTTGACTTGTACTATTATGAGATCACACCTTTTATTTTGAAGAGTGCATCGCCCAGTCCTTTGTGTGTCCTGGCAGCTGAGGTGAAGTGCGTGTTAACTGTTCTGTAATCTTACAATGAACTGAATGACTTTCTGAAAACAGCCGCAGGCGGAGTAGGGAATACTTTGCAATTTTAATGAATTTAGTAGCTAGACAAGCCGAAATAATCTGTCGCTAGGTGGCTCACTACACGCCAAGATACTTAAATTATGTCCTCAAGAAGTCTTAGTATCATTTGATGATATCCTAATTTTGCGCTGAAATATCAAAAAGTGCTACAAGATCTCAATATGAAATACGGGAGGAGTGGTGTATCGCAAGCTATCACAAACATTAAATCTGGCAATGTAACTATTACTTTTAGCTTATCATGATAAGCGATGCCATACAAAGAACTCTGATCTAAAATTACTCAAGTCGTTCAGATTCTATCAATCAGGACTTTGAGCATTAGGATTAGACATCCCCTATAAGACGCCCCTGCTACGTAAATTACATACCCAGACGTTGCTAAATGACTAGCCTTAAAAATTTGAAGGCGCTTATACTTCCATAGCTCCATATTTAATCAGATATGGCAATCGGATATTTTATGACTAGAAGATAAACTTGGAGCGTAGCTTCGTCGTAAACATCAAACACAATCGACAAGGCCCACAATAATTCATGCAATAATTAGTTAGGGATGTAGGATTTATAGTCACCAACTTAGATCTCATAAGAACTCAGCCTTTCGCATTCATGGTGCACTCTGCACATATATATACATAAGCAGCGAAACAACCAAATATGCAGGAACCGGCGTAAAATTCACCCCCACGATATCGATCAGGATGCTCGTGTAAAAGCTCTTTCTTTTGGATATTGTTTCGCATTCTAATAGAAGAACTTGTGTTATTTGCATCTTTGTTATTTGTATCTGTGCCATTTCAATTTGTATCGTGTTATTTGTGCCCGATTACCAATGAACAATAACGCCTCCCACAGATCTAACATACTGAAGAAGACAACACTAATAAAAGCGTTACTCAATTTTATGAAAGAGTTTGAACATTGAGAAGGAAATATTCAATCTAGAAGAAGACCAGTTATGCAACTGGAAGGGCAAGTTGTTCTATTAGCCGAAAGTTTTCCATGGCAATATTCAGCTTTAGCACTTTTTGCGAGAGAACGCAGAGAAGCGATCCAAAATGATCACAGTCAGGTTCTTCGCAGCCAGAGTCATTTACTGCCCTTACCGTTTTAGTTTTCCCAATATCAGTGCATCTGCCTCAAATTTTCGGTCACATTGCCGTGTGCGGAAATATGACTCAGTTGTTGAATAAAACTGCAGTACAAGATTTCGCTTGGCTTAGAATTGAGTTTTTATAGCAGCCAATTGATGCATTTTTTTTCTATTTCTGACAATTGCCACGTCCTACGGCGCGCTACTAATCATAACAATGTCATTCCGTAGTGTTCGTACTCGCCGACTAATAGTCTTTAGTAACGTGATTGTCCCGTTACCGCGCTTTATTAAACCCACGTAAGCAGGATCCCTGCTTAAGATAAGTAGCCTATCGCCGTAAGAGCGAGGAAGAAAGAAGATGCTATGGACCTTCAAAGAAAGAAGGGCGTTTTCGAAATAGTCTGGTAAACCAGTAATCACTTTGTGCATATTCATTACGCCCCAGTGGTAGATATTGAAGTCCCATAGTTGTTTCTTTGCCCACTCTTTTGCGGTCGGCTTGTTAATGTGGGCCAGAAAGTCGTCGGTCTGCCTGAAAGCAAACGAGAAATAAAATTATTTGCATTGTTTTCCATACAAGTAAAGAATACAAGGTTATGAGATGAAGCAGTTGCAATTTAGTTCAAGCAATGTAGCCGTAGGCCTTCCTAAAATGACCGTTCTTTGCAAAAAACGAACAAAATAAAACTTAGTCAACACGCTGTCCTTTATAGCATCCCCCCGCCTTGTCCTATTCAATAAAATCTGGCGGCTCCAATTTCTGGAAATACGGACTGTGATTGTAGCTAGAGTATATTCCAGCTCTGAGGGGGAGGGAGCGACACTACATTGCTCAATATACCGACAGCTTTTGAACGTCCGGAGAGTAAGATTTTCTGCAAGCACAATAAAGGATTCGTGAACGCAAGGCTCCTATGGCTTATTTAAACCACTCATTCTAGTTTTCCCAATATTTTGACGACTGAAGTCCTGAAGTGTGTGTATCGGTACACACATTAGCCTTTTAACTTGCCGATGACAATGACTGTTCTACTAGAACACGTGTCAATAGGCGCAGCCTCTGTGCAATGAACGAAGCCTACCCAGATCCATCTGACGAGCTTCATGTGATGCGAATATTTCGCATAGCGCTTAGATAAGTGCGATACATCAAAATGTAAAGCCTACAATTTCGTATATTTTCCTCTTGTGCAGCGTCTCACTGCCAGGAAAGTTTATGCTTATGTGCCGCATCTAAACAGCCCTGATTTCAGTCAAGATTTATAGTAATGTACTACACTGTTCACAAGCTGTGACGAAACGGAAAGAGCAGTTCAACAGGAGGCGCAGTGTGAGACGTCGACGCAGTGATGTCACGAGGACGAAGGCAATGTATCATGCGTGTTAAGCGAAGAATGGTGATGAGAGATGCATGGCTCCGATAGGTAATAGACGTTCATCAATAGATTTTAAGTGCTGCATACCCATTCTACCGTAGTGGTACATAGCTGTTGCGCAACATTGACCACGAATGGGCGCAGAAAGGGCTCATACATGGTGTACCCCATAACATGGCAAACCTAATAAACTCGAAGCCATCGTAAAGATTATGTTATACCACTAAGTGTTCTGTGCGCTTAAGGGATACCAATGAACCGACATACTACGTACAAGTCCTTTGTCTTGATTTACTGTTTCAACAAGCAGAACCTCGATGCACTCACGGGCAATTTTTGTGGGTCCCTCTACCAGAAAGTGGGTCAAGTAGGCAGACAGGGCTTCGCTGAGCCGTGAGAAATTCCACATCAGGCAAACCGAGAGATATTTCAATGAAACCTTAATGAAGCACAGCAGTGACGTACACAAGCGGAAGGTTGGGCTTCCTGCTTTTTATTAGCATGTGCGGACGTCAGTCACATTTTCAAGAAGCTGACGTACTATGCAAGAATAAAGAAAAACGAGTAGAAGAAGCAAATCGAAGGGGAATTAATTGACATGCTGGGCACCTCTCACGTCAGCTGTGACTGCTGTGACTGCTGTCAGTCACAGCTGTGACAGCTGTGACTCACCCCATCTGTGACTAACGGGAAGAAAATTTGCCTTCACTCGCGGAAATTTCACGCAGCTTATAAAGGCACGCATATGTGACTCGTGCGCTCAGCGCAAAATTCTGCGTATATGGGTGTTCATCTTAGGTTGACAGAATGTTAAAAAATAATCCATGCATATAGAGATCTCATATAGAATATCCACTCATTTATCTAGAATACTCGAAGAGGCAGAAGTGTGTTACACTGAAACATTAAAACGCATAATTCACCAATTATCGAGATAGCGCATATCAACTTCTGACTTATTAACTTTCGCGGACAGATATGGTCTACTATTTGAATTTTAGGGTTTTACATACCGAAACAACAATATGATTAAGTCACACGGCAAAGTTGTGGACTCCGAGTTAATTCAGACAACTCGGGCTTCATTGAGATGCATCCAGTGCACATAACACGGGTGTTTTTTCACTTTGCTCCCATAGAAATGTGGCAGTCGCGGCTGGGTTTTGACATCAAGTCCTCAAGCTTAGCCACGCAACGCCCAATCGACTACACCACTACTGTGCGTTTGAAGTAAACTAATTGAAGCCAGTCATTTAGCTAGGCAGATAATAATGGAACGAATTTCGAAACAGCCCCATTGACGAATACTTGGCTTCAAACTTCCGAAAAAATGCGCTGTTATTCAACTTACTTTCTTTAACGAAATGCCCTTATTATACACCTGAGCTCACATACTACAGGAACACCAATACATTTGGTTGCAAAGTTAGGGAACACATACATCAATGCCGGTGTCATCCTTAGATTGTTCTCCAAGTATTCACAAGTTTTACAGTTTGCTTATAGAAAACCAGAAGGGTCAGGACTAAAGGATTAAAGGACTAATGCGCCTGACTGAGGCCCTGACCCCTCTACAATCTGCACTCCAACAAAGTAGTCGGGACAGCGTAAGAATGAGTAGAAATGGAAAAAAAGAAGAGGTGGGGGGGGAGGCTTGAACAAGGAATTCATGAGGCAAGATCGAGGAAAAAATTATACACTGCAAGCTAATAAAAGCAAGCACACGATGTGCAACCAAAAAACAGCATGAACAACATAGTTTGGGCGAACAATAAAAAAGCGAAAACAACCATATTTGTAATACTACTACTTCAGTTCTTAACGTCAAGATTTGCAGCAGTACGCATTCGCTACCAAATATAGGAATGAGGAAACAAATACAGACCTAGCACTTTACTTTGCCTTACATATAAAAACGCTACAGTATTCATTGGGCTCAAACTGGCATGAATAAGCATATAAAACTCGCTTCATTAAAACACACAGAGTTCAAACGAAAATCGCACATGACACCAACGAGCTATGTTCGGGTAGATATTTCTTGCACAATTTTATCGATGGCCATTGCTTTATTAGGTTTACCATTTCCTTGTTTTCATTTAGGAGCTTCGGAATTTTATTCCTCAAGCTCTGCATCCCATAATTATTTCTAACCTTAGGTAGTTTCTAGTTAATCACACGGGAGTTGCCTTCTGTGGTCGTTTCAAGATAGATAGGCTCAAAATTTGCCTAGTTTTTTTTTCCCATTTGCTCGATGATATAAAGTGAGAGCTTCTCTGTATAAAAAAGATTTGGTGGTGCTAATTTATACCTCATTTCGTATGCACATGTGGTATCATTGAAGCGGACGCGTTCAAGAGCACGAACAGCTCTCTTTTGTAAAACCTCAAGTTTATTTAAATTTGTGGTCGTTGTAGAGCCCTATATCCGTAAGCAGTATTGTAGATGGGACTGAGTTAGTGCACGATATATAACCGGTCTAAATCTGTTTAAAAAGGGGACCTTATATAGAGCCTTGTGGTAGTCCCGTTGTGATTATGTTGTGATCAGAAGAACAGCTGTTTATTATCACGTACTGTTTGTGATTTTCTAAATAACTTTTGATTAACTGATAAGCCTGGCCCCTTAAGTCATAACAGGGTACCTTATTTAATAATACAAACTGAGTAACTGAGTCAAACGCTCTCTTGATATCCAAAAATATTCCCACCGTAAACTGTTTCTTTTCAATATTCTCAAAAAAATTTTTTTAATGTCTAGTAGCGCTAGCTCAGTGGACTTGTTCTTTTTTTTAATCCGAAGTGCCGGCGTACTATGCATTTGTGTTTTCTTAGAAAGTCAGTTCTTCTAAATATAACGTGTTCAATTACTTTCGAGAATACGTACAGAACGGAGACAGGACGATAGTTTCCTATGTCATCTTTTTTTCCACCTTCGTGTACAGGAGTTACGCGTGCTACTTTTAATTTGTTGAAAACCAGGAAGCAGATCCGAAGTGGAGAATGCTTCTTTATTCGACGCTTGTAAAAAAAACAACTAAAAAAATGCAGGCGCACGCTCGGCTTCACGTTCGTTTCTAACTTCGGCTTCTTCACTTCTTTTTCGTAGCATAATATTTAACAGCTCCCGGCCGAAGAATTTGCGTGTGCTTGTTCCTTTCAAAGACGGAGCTTGTCCAGCAGCATATTCTAGGTGGTACAGCATCTGTACCGGTCTCCGCAACGGGTTGCCATTGGAAGTGCGTACTTTGCATGAGCCAACTTTGCCGTCGCTGGCCGGAAATAATTCAGTCACTTGTCCTATCTTCCACAATTGTTTTGGCGAGTTTAATTCTTTTATCAGTACTATGTCTCCAAGCTTCACTGATTCTGAGTGTCTACTTTCATTAATGTGAGCTGAACGAAGTTCTCGGAGGTACTCTCGACGCCACCGATTCCAGAGATTGTTTAACACGTGTTCTCTGTGTTTCCATCTTCGCTGAAGTAATTCGCGTGACGACGGTGTCTTTTTTGATGCTGTGCTTGACAAGTCTGGAGGAAGCATAGTCAACCTTTAGCCTATGAGGAAATGACTTGACATAAGCGGCATTGGTTCAGAGGCTTTTGCATACACAAATGTTATCGGTCGTGAAAATTATCATCGCTTCTACTTGATAGAGCGTGGTCGAAAGTTCTTGATAGGTAAAGAAACTGTTTCCCAGTGTTTTCTTCAATGTAGACTTGACAGATCTAATAAGTCGTTCCCAAAATCCTCCCTACCAAGGACTTTGTTCGGTGATAAATTTCCAAACAATCCTGCTACTTCCGAAATACGATTGTACTTCCTGTGATTTCATTATATCATAAAGTCGCTGGATCTCCCTTGAGGCCTTTTTAAATGTCTTGGCGTTGTCGGAATATACAATCCTACAAATTCCTCGTCGTGCCACAAATCGTTTAGATGGTAGCAAGAATTTGTCGTTAGACTCGTGACAAGCTCCAGATGAACCACCCTAACGATGAAGCGAGCTGCCTGATGAGGGCGACCGACCGACGCGGTCAACGCGACGGCGCTGGGACAGAATCAAATAACGATCCACGTCATCACGAAGCCACCGATTCCCGACGTGACATGGACAGACTACGACTGAAGCGTGCTACCGTTCGAGCAATGGTCACCAGGATCATCAACGACAACTCTTATGCAGATGGAACCAACACCATCTGGTGAGCTGACCGACCTTCTTAACCTATTGAAGGTGAAGGAAACTATGCTTATGGACCTTGATAACCAAGTAGAAGAGCATGTTACTGAGGACAACCTTGAGGATCAGCTTCGAAGCATCGGACAGTATCAAGAATCTATCGTCCTCGCGAAATCCCACGGTGAAAGCATTTTATCCGCTTTGCAATCATCGACTACGCACGCATCTCTCAATGACTTTCATCAAGCACGCGCACATGTTAAGCTACCTAAGGTCGATGTGCCGAAGTTTCATGGTGACCCTCTTAAACGGCCAGAATTTTGGGATCAGTTTGAGTCTACTGTTCAACAGAACCGATATATCACAGACGTAGACAAATTGAAATATCTTCGGAGCTACTTGATGGGTAAAGCGGAAGGTGTCATCAGTGGCCTGTCGACAACAAACAAAAGCAATAGCACAGCTGTAGCACAGCTATAGAACTTCTCAAAGAAAGATTCGGTCAGAAGTCTCTGATTGTTAACGACCACATGCGTCGTCTTCAAAACCTACGTAAAGTTCGTTCTTGCGAAGATTTCGAAGGGCTTCAAAGGTTGCATGAAGAAGTGCAGACGCACGTGAGATCCCTACATAACCTTGGCGTCGAAGAAAAAGAATACGCAGTGCTTCTGAAAACTCCTATAATACAAAATCTTCCGCAAGAAATGGTACTCCGTTATACTCAGCGCATCTTGTCTTCGACAAATACAGGCGTTACTAGTGACAAGCTAAATGAAATGTCTGTACTAGACCTCTTGAGCCTTGAAGAAGCTGGGAAGAGACTATAATGATGACTCCTGACAAGAGAGAACAAGTTTCACCCGCAAAACGACAATCCAATGAGCATTTCCAAGGTACTGATCTATGTTAACCATGAAACTGACTTCAGAGTTGTATATTACGTGGACACAAAGATCACTCGGTGGATGTCTCCCCAACGGAACTAACATTACACGAGAAGAAAGAGAAACTACGCAAATTAGAATGTTGTTTCCACTGCGCTAGACAATTTCACAGATCTAATGAATGCCGAAACTGGAAGAGACTAAGCTGTGCGAAACGCAAGGGGCGACTATCACCACGAAGTGTGACCGAAAATGGAAGCCGCAGAATATGGAAACGCAGGCAACTGTTTCCAGCTCGTTAACAGACTCGCTAAAGTACAGAGTTCTTGTGCCGACCACCCAAGCTTGGGCTCTGGGATCTGGAAGCAAATGTTTCGCAAGAATATTGATTGATGGTGGCAGTCAGCGCAGCTGACTGCCACCACGGAAGAATTGTCACGGAAGAATTGTCTAGGAAGCTGAAAGCCACTGTGTTAGCCGAAGAGCAGCTCACCATCTCGTGATTTAGAAACGTTTCAGCACCGCGGAAATATTACCAGAGAGTACGAGTCACGCTGCATAGCCAGTACGACTCAAACTCACTTGAAGTAGAGGCTATACAAGTTCCCGAAATATGCAATGACTTGTCAGCATTAACAGAGACAAATGTACTTGCAAAGTTGAAAAGCAAGAACTTACGTTTGGCTGAAGTCAACGCAGTTGAAGTCTCGCCTGAGCATGGAATAAGCGTCCTTATAGGTGCAGACTATTACTGGCAGCTCGTCAGCGGTAGAATTCATCGACTGGACGACTGCTTGACCGCCATCGAAACTATCATAGTATGGATACTTCATGGAGATACGAGAAGCCCACCTAAGTTCTACAAGCCAGAAACCATAAGGAAATTTATTATATGCCGAATGGAAGCCAACGTTCCCCAGCAACTGAGGTCTTTCTGGGAAGTAGAATATCTGGGACTGACTAACAAGGACAGACTTTCGACAGATGACGAACACGTCCTGAAGAACTTCGTGGAAACAACTGTTAGAGACAATGGTCGCGTTCAAGTTGAACTGCCGTGGAGCAGCAATTGTTCCCAGCTTAAAAATAACTGGGATGTCGCGTTAAAGAGGCTGGAGTCTTTGCAGAGAACGCTACATCGAGAACCAGAGTTTCAGAAGGAATATGACACTGCCATTAGGAGCTACTATAACAAAGACTTCGCTGAGAAGGTCACAATAGACAGTACGAGTGGAAATATCACGTACTATATGCCACACCGAGCAGTAGTGCGACGCAAAAGAACTACGACTAAAGTACGGGTGGTATTCGACGCCTCTTCTGATGCTTCGGACTCCCTTTCACTTAACGACGTCTTGTGGACAGGGCCAAGTTTGAACCCCAACATCCTCGACTTACTGCTGAAGTTTAGCAGCTTCAAGATTGGAATTGCCGCCGACATCGAAAAAGCGTTTCTTCAAATATCGCTGGCTGAACAAGACCGAGACGCGTTTCGCTACTTCTGGTTTAAGAAGGGTCTTCCAATATTGAAGAATTGCGCATGACAAGGGTTCATTTTGGCGCTTGCAGCAATCCCTTTCTCCTTGCGGCAACTCTGCGACACCGCTTCCAACTGGTAGAAGACAAATACCCTTCTACTGCCAAACTATTGAAAGATCATTTCTACGTAGATGACTTGGTTATCGGGGCACAGGACAAAGAAGCAGCGAAGCAAGTCGTTATCGATTGTTTCGGTATCGTGAAAGAGGCAGGAATGCATCTAAAAAAGTGGACGACAAATGATCGACACTTACGAAACTTTTATAATGGTAGAAACTTAAACGTATAGTTCGATGGAGAAAAGGAAAAGAAGATTCTTAGTATCTTTTGGGGTACCGACAAAGACATTTTAAAGGGATCACTAACGAAGATGCTTGAATCATTGAACGAACAAAGGGTTACGAAGAGACAGATCTTAAGCTTCGCCTCACGCATGTACGATCCCTTTGGATTCTTAGCGCCGTTCGTGCTGGTAGTCAAGTTAGTTATACAATGACTGTGGCTAGAGAAATACACCTGGGATGCGCCACTTCCTGAGTCTCTTCTTATAGAGTGGACAGCGTGGACTAAAGGCCTGAGAACTGTGGATCAGCGAGAAGACAAACCCTCCTGGGCCAGATTGTGCAGGTTACAATACACGCTCTTAGTGACGCTAGCCCAGTTGCGTACGGCGCCGTGCTTTACATTCAGATACGAGACTTCAAGGGAGCCACAACAGTTCAGCTACTACTAGGCCAGTCGACAGTCGCACCTATACAAAAGATAACTGTGCCACAATTAGAACTGATCGGAGCCCTAGTTGCAGCTCGACTAGCTGCCACAGTGAAACATGCTCTAAATCTAGAGTACATTGAAACAGTTATTTGGACAGATTCTATGATCGTGATTCATTGGCTACGTGGTTCAGCGAAACGTCGGGAACAGTTCGTAGCAAACCGAGTTACAGAGGTACTCTCCCTAACTGATTTGAACATGCGGAGACATTGTCCGAGTGATCAAAATCCAGCCGATTTGCTGTCAAGAGGATCCACTGCAGAGCAACTCTTGGAAAGTTCAACTTGGTGGAAAGGACCAAACTTCCTCTACACTGAGACGACAATCGACGAGCCCTGCTACACCCGAGGATACAGTCGAAATGGAAGAAACTACCTGTACCGCAGCAGCAATTCAGGATACAGTCGGCCTAGAAGAGAAAATTACGTATTTGAAAGCAGCTGCTCGACCATTGTGCTTACAATTGTAAACATCAACGACTACAGCTCTTATAACCGACGGATGCTTATAACTGCGTGGACACAACGATTTGCTAGAAATTGCAGGTACACAAGCACCAGGAATAAGGGACGTTTAGACGCAACTGAAGTACAAAAGGCTGAAATTTATTGGATACGTCGAACAAAAGATAAAGTATTTGGACCGGATGTCAACAGAATTGACATTGTACTCCAGCGGTTCAGGCCATATCACAACGAATTAGGGCTTCTTCGCTTGGGAGGTCGTCTTCAGTTCAGGTAGCTCGCTTCATCATCAGGGGTCTTCAACTGCAGTTCTGATATCCTGGTCATGGCACCATATGTTGAAAACCAGGAAGTGGAGCCGAAGTGGTGAACGTCTTCTTTATTCGACGCTTGTAAAAAAAAAACTAAAAAATGCAGACGCGCACTCGGTTCCACGTTCGTTTCTAACTTCGGCTTCTTGACTTCTTTTTCGGAGCATAATATTTAACATAATTCATCGGGAAAGTGTCCATCCTTTAGAATGCAGTTGCAAATGTGTGCCAGTGGAGCTGAAATTGTTGACGCTACAGCGTTGATTGGATCAGTCTTAACCTCGTCGAGACCAGCTGCAGTTTTACTAATAATAGATGTATTATGCTAATTATTTCCAATTCGCTAGCGGGCACCAGGTATAAGTATCAAAACAATTTTTGTTTATATAGCTGCTTGGGTCAACTTTTGTCGTGTTATTTCATTTCCTGCCGCAAGTTAGAAAATGCTCATCAAACTTGTTAAAAAGGTCTCGACCTGTAATGGCTTTGCCGGCAAATTTAATTTCATCACTGATAAAATGAATGGGCTTTGAATGACATATTTCATTATATATATTCCATAGCTTACTGGAAACATCAACGCCATCAAATTTATTACCGTAAAATTGTGTTTTGCTTTTCTAATTTCCTTGTTTAGTTTATTGCTATACCTTTTATATTCATCAAATTTATCGCTATCTTTCAGTCTCAAAAACTCTTGAAACAGCTTGTTCCTCTCTTGTATTTGTTTATAAATTGAAGGTGTCATCCATGGTTTCCTAGCCTTCTTTTTTTTCCATACAACTACTGAGAAAGCCTGGTGGTATAAGTCCAGTATCTTTTCGTAAAATCTTAAAAAAACAGACCGAAGGCCGGTTTTTGATCAGGACTTCGGACCAGTCTGCATCAAGCACGATCTTCTTGAAAACGTCTATTTTAGAATATCTATTCTTCTGAATTTATCATAATTTATCTTCCTTCCTGTTTTTCCTAAGATAGAAAAGACAGGCCAATGATCTCAAATATCGATAGATAGTGCCCCAGAGACTATATAATTTTCTACACTATTTGTATAACAAATATCTAGCATTGCCTCGTTGGCAACAGTTATTCGCGTAGCAAATTTTACGAGATTTTTGCAAAAATATCTAGACCTAAGATATGAAAACTTTTTTCTGCGGGGCTGTTTGACAATATTTAATATTTGTGTCACTAATGACTATAATGTGTTTCGTAAAAGTTGACAGATGTGCAAGAACATGATGAAGAGATTCAAAGAAGCGCGTGGCATTCCCCGTTGGAGGCCTGTATATAGCAATTAGGCAAGTGTTGCAAAAGAATATTGTAACAATTTCGCAGTCATTTGAAATCACTGCTTATTCTTTTTACATAGAGCAATCAACGTCGTCCGTTGTGTAAACACTGACACCACCAGCCTTTCTCGACCTACGAAATACACTACATTCCCGTGTTTCAATGATGCATAATACATCAAACTTCAATGACATCTTTTCCAATTGGCACTTGGCACGCTTGCTTGGCACGCTTGTTTTTATAACTACGTGCACTAAAATTTATCATAGAAAACGCATTGTATGTCCACGCATTCTGACTTAAGTACTGGTTAAAGTAATCTGTACTATACATTTGAACCCTTCATGGTATTTCGGAGTTTATCGAAGAATGCAGCAAGGTATGTAGGCCAGAACACTTATACCATCTTCTCGAGATCGCTCTCGGTAGAAGGTTTAATTGCAGAGTTCCTTGGTTTGTTCCGTTCGAGCACTGTTCCGCGATGTCCCCAAACGAACTGGTAGCCTCTTTCCATTGCTTTTGAACGTGCAAGATAAAGACGATTCTTATTTAGCAGTGTCAAGTTTTTGAAAAAGAAAAACGACATCCGACTGTCTTTTTCTCAGTAGCTTGGCATTAGCATTCCATTGCTCATTCGTCTAGCCAGTGGCAAAACGAATGATGATGGGTGGCACACGATTGGGGCGTGAGGGAAACCTAGAATGCTATCAATGTCGGAGTCAGTGAATTCCTGTAGCCCCAGTGGCTCACCCACTGAGGTTACTATGGCCAACAAATTCTCATGTGTTGTTACTTGAATGTCGTAAGCCTCTAGGTTCAGTCGCCTACTATATTGCTCTAGTTCATTTAGCTCTTTCTTCAACAAAGGAATTTCTTGCCTTGGATTTCCCGCTTCGATTTCAGTCACTTTTTTTTGAAGATTATTTATCGCCTGGACTTGCTTGTTAAACCGAGTTGCAAGCTCATCCTATTTATCAGAGATCATTTGCACAGAACTCTCAATGCTATCAATGGTTTGTTTTATTCCTAGTGCTAATTCCGTTTTCTCGGAGAGGGGCAGCAAGGTGGTTAGCTTTTTCTGAATGTTGCTCAGTTTATCAACACTGCTTGGCTCTATTCTTGTCGTATAGTCGCCATTTGACGACCTGCCATGGCCAGGATTTGCACAGGAACTGCATTGCCCGTCATTTTGCATCTGCGCATTCATCTGCATACGCGCCTTTGCTGTCACTCCCGGACACTTTCCTACATGGAAACATGCCTCACACTCGGTGCACGCCAATGATTGCTGATTGTCTAAAAATGTTTGACACAAGTGTCACCAACATCATTACGCATCACCGAAACTTGTGAGCCCGCCATTTGAACATGTATACAAACGTCACTCTTGCGACGGCAGAGGCAGCACCAATGCTGTCTGAATGGTGTTTTACGCAGTAGTAAAGAAGAGTATACCAACCTGCGAATACGGAAAGTAACACTTTACGTTGGGTGAAGCGTTCGAGCAGCCTGCCGCTGCCGTCGCCGAGCTCAGTAGATACGCATGTCGAAGTCCCCGGTTACACTTTTACACTTCTTAAATCAAAATGTGGGCGGTAAATTCTTTACCTGAAGTGTTCATTAACGACACTTTCATAAATAGTCAAATATCCAATTTAATTTCTTGTGCAAATATATCCAGCCATTGAAAGCATTCTAGCACAAGAATTAGAATTGTACTAAAAATGGCTAATACTGAAAAAAAGTCTCTTAGCGATAAGAATAGATACTGCGAATACTCTTCTCCTGTTCGAAGTATTCGTTTAAAGTTAAGACATTTGCGTCTCGTCTTCGGCGTCCGTGTCTCGTGTTTGTTTCGCCCCATTGCTCTGTCGCACCTCAAGTCAGTGTACTTACAAGGCATATATTGAGACGCCAAACTGCGTCTGGTTTCCCATGGCCGCAAACCTCTTAAAATTCGCAAACTCTGCCGGGGTCGATAGATCCAGGTTCTCGAAGGGCGCCTTCAGGGAGCTGAAGAATATGAACTGGCAGACCCCGTCCGGTGGCACGGCCAGCCAGTGTTCGCCATCCACCGTGCAGATCACAGATTCGATTGTCGGTGCTCGTTCATCGAGGGCTGCGCACAGCGGTGCATGGCTCATGAAAAAATTATCACGCGCCGAACTCATACGTCTGACCTCGCTAGCCAGCACGCAGTGCCGTTGAACTCTCACGCCAGGAGCATCACCCAATGCTCCAGTAAAGTGACTCACGTTTAAAAAGAAACTCTTCCCGCCGTGACTAAGGAGGAATAATATATATATACATACATACATACACAGAAAAGCATCTGGACTACTGAATTTGTGTGTACAAACTGTAGGTTAGTGTAGGTGATCTTTTATTTATTGTTGGACAAAGTCGCTAAGTACCGGCCCAAAGCATTTATATTAGCGAAGTCACGAAGTAATAAAGAAAAGACTAGTTCACTACTTCTTTTATTACAGGTACGGTCCTCTACCCCCTTATTTTTCAGACTGCAGCAGAACCTCAGTAAACTGAAATCACCTGAATGGAATTGTCGCCTAAATGAGCCAGGTTTATGGTTCGCTGATTTTGCATTCTGGCTATGGCAAAAAAAAATTGTTTGTTGAACGTAATCACATTCTTTCCTACTCCGCACAAACAAACCCAAAATATATTGCCGCAAATGAATTGCGCAGACAATGTCAGTGGCATCGCGAAAGATGTGTATGATTGCGCTTTTCCATTTCGGATTTTCTTGCGAATTGTCTACGTTTTTTATTGCCAAGGTGGGGGCTTTGACAGACTTTACATCGGTCGCGCCTTGCTGTGGTTTCTTCGTGTTCGTAGTGTGGAGGAGCTAAGAGTTTGCTTAGCGTTAGCAACGGTAGCAAATGAACGCCCGCGCAATGAGATCACACTGGAGACGAAGACCAACGTTATTGATGGCTTCGAGAGAGGTTTGTTTATTAAAATGGCAACATTTTCTCACTACATAACGCCTGCTTTGGTTTTGTAACTAGGTTTTCTACTACTATAACTAGGCAGTGGCTTCGTGATGAAAATGTAGTACAGATCCCCTAAACCTACAGTTTTTTGTTGACAATGAAGTACCTGCCTCTTTCATAAGAGCATTTTGTGCACCCTTGAGCTCCATCTTTCGGTAATTCTCAATCCAGATTTAAGGAACTCATTCAGCCGGTCCCTTGAGCTGCCGACCAGCGAGAGTTCACTCTGAGCGCTTACGTCCAGCAGTTGCGAGTGGTTGACATAAATCCGAAAATAAAAGGCAAGTCCAATTTTCTAGAGCAATACCACAAATAGGCATTCTAGTTTCGTGCGTACATACGGCTAACAAATAAACTTGTCTGTATGCTTTGCAAGTAGCTGCAAGTGAAACTAAATTTGGTTCCAAAAGCAGGTAGCATGGCTACACTTGCACCTGGGTAATTTGCAGACCGTTCACGTTAATAGAACATGTGTATACATGTCACAAATGCTCCAAAAATGCGAAGCCCGTTAATGCGAACGAGAACTTAATAAATTCAGCAAATATTTTGCAGTTTCCAAAACTCACGCAGCTTATTTTACGTTATATTTGAGGCCTTTAGCCCCAGAGTGAAACTTGATGAAATTGCAAGTAGTTAACAGGCTCTCTCTAAATGCGCTTAACTTGTTGCGACCTCATATGTGCTTTTTTTATTACAATAAGTAGGCTGCTATGTATTAAACCAAGAAAGACATCTAAATATGGAACACGCTTAAGGATCCTTTGTAACTGTGCAATGCGATACCGTTAAAGTATCCCTGACTGCTTTTAACACTTCCCGGCAGCTCCAGCTTGTGTAACCGTAATGTTTACCGGGAAACGCTTGTGGCGAACGCTTTGCACAAAGGAGAGCTTTTTGGTAGCAACACGACCTCTTGCGTTGGCCGATCCCGGAGGTTGTGCACAGCCACGCCAATTAACTACATACTTCGCAGGTTACTGTTGTAGTTTCGCACTTTCAATAAATACTTCTGAAAAAATTTTACACAAAAGGCATGCGCTGTCGGTGCTTTCTTCCATTGCATATGTTTGTGGCCCATCATGCCCACGATACTGAAAAATAACTTCGTCAAGAATGGACGAAAAGATATAGGCAACTTTAGGGGCAGAGTGGCGTGGCAATATAAGCTGCACGTACTTCATGCGAATAAGAAGTTATGGCATACACATATATTAAATATGTACGGCAGTTTAACTCACGCAAACCACCGACACCGACACCGGATTTTATGCGTAACTGGGCCTTTAGCGCTATCGCGCCAGAAGTGTACGCGACAAACACCACAACGTCCCGTCCTCTCTGAAAGTCGTTTTTTGTTTCGTGCAGAACAGCATGTTTGTCCACAGTGCCGTATAGCAATTCACCGTCGTTTAATTTTTACAAGAAGTGCTTCTTTAATGTAAAAAAAAATGAAACTTGTTTGTGGTGTTGGAGTCGTATAAGAAAATCTCTAGATGTAAACAATGCTTACGATAAATTTATTGCAATTTTCAAGCGATTATATCATTCGAACTTTCCGCTAAAAGAGCGCAGATTAAATGCGGGAACCATGGATAACGCCTGAGATGCGTCATCAAATGAAATCAACACATAAACCTTAATAACATTCCTACCTACTCGTTTACCGGAGGACTGGCTGGCCATCAAGTGTTATCGAAACAAACTTATAAAACGCTTGCGATCCGCAAGAACTCATTATCAATCCGCATATCTTGAAGTTTCTGTTAATCGTTCTGACGTACTGTGGTCGACATTATATCCACTCATTAGTCGCGGCCACTTTACCGCCCCTTTTCAAAACTAGAAGTAAACGGTAGAGATAGGGATGGATCACATTTGGCTAACGCATTTAGTAATTTTTTCACTGACATGATAAAGACCGGGACCCCGGCTGATGCGTGCGAATGCGTAAGTGTTCACAACGCTCAATCATTGTAGTTGCGTCCTGTCACGGACCACGAAGTCTTATCAACAATAAAAATTATAAATAATATTGCTAGTTGTAATATACACCGAATTCAAGTACGTCCTATCAGACGTGTCTGATGTTATCTCGCCGCCTTTAGCAGATATCTTTAACATCTGTTTAACTAACTCAGTCTTCCCTTAAATATGCAAATAGCAAAAGTAACCGTGCTTTATAAAAAAGGTGACCGAAATAACTTTGGCAATTGCGGGCCGGTGTCTATCTTGCCTGTGTTCTCAAAGGCCTTCGAAAAAAATTACGCACACTCGATTTTCAAGTTTCATTGATAAATATAATTTATTTACAGCTAATCAATGTGGTTTTCGGAAAAATAAATCAGTTCAACTGGCGCTGCTGTTGCAAAAAGAGTATATTCTTAAACAATTTGAAAATAAGGCGCTCGTTCTTGGTACTTTCGTTGATTTTCCAATGGCATTTGATTTATAAACCATAAAATACTGTTAAACAAATTACATTGCTATGGTATTCGTGGACAAGCCTTAACGCTTACTGACTGTTATTCATCCAACAGGCAGCAGGTCGTTCCGATAAGCGACTCAATTTCAGGAGTGAAACCTTGTCTGTGTGTAGTGCCACAGGCAGTATTCTAGGCCCACTATTATTTAATATCTATCTTAATGACATTCTAAATATTATTTGCGAGGCCAAATACATAACATATGCTGATGATACCAGCATGCTTTTTAAGGGCATCATATTAACGAACCTATAAGTACTTGTAATCACACAATGAAAACGCTGGTGTGATGGCCAGGAGCAAATGCTATGCGTATTAACGAAAATAAAACAGAAGCTGTTATATTTTGACCAAAAAATTAAATTGTTCCACCTCAGCAAGACATAGTACAGAGTACTCACACTATTGAAATAGCTGACCATTTTAAATGTCTGGACATATTTTTTCTGCGAATATGAGCTGGGATTACTACGTAAGATGTGTCCTGCAAAAATTAGCTCAAGTGACAGGTGTAATTGGTCGGCTTCGATACTTACTTCCAAAAGGAATAAAGCTTCTGCTCAATCACTCGCTCATTCGCTCTCGTTTAAATTATTGTCAACTAGTATGGGGTACAACGACGGTCACTAACCTAAATCAAGTATACTTGGTTCAGAAAAAAATGCATTAGGCATATTCTCAAGGCGCTCTTGCGGCATGTACTAATGATTTATTCTGCTGTTGAGGAATAGTTGAAGTACGCCTGACATACAATTATATCTTAAGCAGAAAATTCAAATTAGAAACTCGTAAGAACATAACTAATTTGCGCGTTCTGGCCAAATTAGGAATTCGGCATTTAAATTATCCCACGCATCATGGAAAAAAATTAGGAAATAGACACAGTACTATTAAACTACGGAAAAGAGCGCTTGTCTTACACCCTTCCCTCCCTTCTGAATCACTAAGATCTTAACAATTTTGACTTATTTGATTGTTCATATCAGGATATCCGTAAGTAATATACCGTGATGTATAGCTCTGAGATTTCTACAACATAACACTTGTTTTACTGCAAACCATGTCTAATTTATCAAATACACAACCGTATCGAATTGTTTCATCTGGTTGTATGTAACTGTTTGTAACAAGTTGATTTCTGTATTGTTATTTTCTTTACATTCAGTGCACTTATTCTGGATATTTTTAATTTGATAGCATTTGATATATTCATTTTTTTCTAAGAAACTGTTGTGTATTTATTTTTTGACTACTGTAAAAGCTGTTCTAACTTTTCTGTATTAATTTTACATTTTCATTACTTAGTGTGTGCCCTATAGTACTACACTCTCTGTTGTTTCAATTTTTGAATTATTTTACTGTAGTGCTCTTACCGCTCACAAATTTTTCTATGGGGCTGTGACCTAGTCAAGCTGTTCTGACTAACAGCTTGTTATGAGTCTTTCTTTGTGTATCATTGACAGAATGAAAACAAAGATTGATTAATAGCACAAAAATTATCGTTGATCTGGATTACTGGACATTCCACTGGAACTTGTACAAGAGGCAAACGTTCAGAATTACGTATCTACTTAGTGTTCCTAATCAAAATTTTGGCGTGTAAATTTAGGGCGCAAATTAAAGTCAGTAAGTTCTCGGGACATATACATTTGGAAGAAATCTTAAAGATAGCTCCAAAATTCTGATGACCGCTTTTTGTGATGATAAGCGGACGGGTAAAAAATACTTTTAGATCCAGTTACTCGCATTGTAGTGGATAAATAACCGAATAAGTGGAACTCGAATGTATTTTGTCGCACAGTTATTGAATGAATACCATGACACTGGTTTTATCCTCAGTGTTCGTTCCAAGTGGATATGTTTTGCGAATTGCAAATTTCTATAAAGGCCTTAAATACATTGTCACATCGTAGTGACGGCCGACGACACAGCAACAAAGCTGAATGGCGAAACTAAATTTATTGGGCGAACCTGTGCCCACAAAAACCAGGTTACACTCAAAGCTCAACGAAAGCGACGAACACAGTAAGCGATCGTCGAAAATCTGATCAGTGGGTCAAGCGTGTCGGCTTTTATAAATCAGTCGTTGAATGTTCTAGAGTAATCGCTGGGACCCGCGTGTCTTCTAGCGCATCGAGCGTATGGCGATGATGGCGTGACGATAACGGTATCACGAAGTGGGTATGACAACGTAGCGTGATCATCTCGTCATTACAAAAACGATAAGGTGACGACTGTAGATGACATCGACGTGAAGACGAAGTTACCAAGAGTCAGATGATGAAGTGAGGACGATGATGAAGGAACAACCATGGCTGCATCACTGACACTACGAACATAAAGCACAGCGACGATGGCACGACGACAGTATGACATATTGTGACGACGATGGCATGACGCACAACGAATTATGAAGGTGGAATAACGGCGATGAATCGTGATTCCACTAAGAAGTCTAATAATTTAGCCACTAGCTAATCACTAGTGGCTCACGCCATTAGGGAACTTGGTCCATTTGACCGGAGTAAAATGCGTCCTGACGAGAGCATCACGGCAGTTACACGACCAAGCTAGAGTAGCAATGACTTATTGACCTCAATAATATCGCCATGATGGTTGACAAGGAATTCATGACCACTGTAAGACGACAATGGTGTGACGACGATACGTCAAAACGCTGGCATGATGGCAGCCAGAAGCTGAGATGGCGACGATGGAAGGACTACGACGGAATCGTGAACATGAGCGTAAACAAAACTGGGAAACTACTTGGGTCACTGAGTCGGCGTAAGAGGCTGGATAGATGAATTCATAGACAAGCAGCAAATGCCTGAAGTAGACAAAGAACGCGAATTTCATCACCTATATACCCTGTGCATTTCTTGGTTTCTTTGTTGGTTTCAGTTTCCCACTCTCCCCGCCCCCCCCATATATATATTTATATATATATATATATATATATATATATATATATATATATATAGAGAGAGAGAGAGAGAGAGAGAGAGAGAGAGAAAGAGAGAGAGGGAACCAAGGGTGCCCCAATTTTATTACTCACATTTAAGAAACCAAAAAAACGAACACACCAAGGACAACACAGGTGATACTACGTGTACTAAATGAATTATAGAAATGATAAATTCATCGAAATGAAAGTGTATGAGAAAGGAACTGCCCATCGGCGGGATACGAACTCGCGCCTTTGCATTCCGCGTGCCATGCTATTTCCCCTTGAACTACAGCGGCGACGTTCTCCAATCAACTTTCAGGGGTATTTATGTTTTACTGCTAGAATGTTAGCCAGCGCCAACACTCACAAACCTTGGCAGCCGATGGGTAACGCCCTTTCTGGCGCAGGCGTCGCGAGTACATGATATACTTGGGGGATAGCAACAGGTAAGTAAACCCACACATGCTACCTGAAGGCATCAATGTTGCTGGATTCGAGGCCCTCAATTACTATGTTCCATTGAGCGTTGATTATTGGGACGATACAATTGACGTATGAATAATAACAGTCAGGCCCCTCGCTTCTCTTTCATCTCGTTCAATATATTATGAGGGTCTCGAATAAGCAGTGAAGCAGCAGCTTTGCTGCTTTCTTCACCGTCAATACTAAGTGACATCTAGCGGAGGTGCATTGCGTTCATGCACCGGACGCCCCCAACAAGCTGTCATCCACGCCTCTGAAGACAATACCAACGTCGCGAAGGACCACCGAGGTAACCGCAGGCTGCAAAGGCTAAACCCGAAGCACGGACTATTGCTTATTATGACTAGGAAGATGGTGGCGGAATCAGCGTCCGCCATCGCTCAACAATACAGAGAGCCACATACCTTTCATCGAGCTTCGTTGTGCGGTCCGGAAACCTGGCTGAAGACTATCAAAGAATCTCACCCTTCAACTGGACCTCTGAGGATAAGCTACGCCACGTGTACTTCTTCTTGAAGATGCCGCGAGGACATTGCTTTAGGAATGGAGTATACACCCTTACAACGTAAGACCTGTTCCGCAGTAGCTTCCCTAGGACATTCGGGGGCATCGTTCGGAAAGAAAGGACCGAAGCTCTATTGGAAGCCTAAGTGAAGCTACCTAACGGCACCATTGCAATCTTTACGGAAGAAATGAGTCGTCTATTACACCACGCCAATCCGGAAATATCGGAGCAGAAGAAAGTCCACCTACGCATGCGTGATGTAAAGCAAGAACTTTTCGCCGTATTGATACGAAGCCGACCGAAGCCCATCGGGGAATTTCTTTGCCAGGCCACCAGCGTCAAGAAAACACTGGAAATCCAGAACCGACAGTTCGTCCGCCACACGAACTCAAGAAGCTACGTCGGAATTCAATCACTGGGCACCGCGTCACTATCAGAGTGGTCGTGCGGGAAGAGCTTAAGAAGTTGTTCCCTTCATCGAAGCCCCAAGTGGCTTCGAATGCCGACGTGGCAGGCGAGGACATACAACGGTCATTCGGAGTCCCTCAATCGTCGCAGCATCAGCTAGAAGCGATGACGTACGCCGCCGTAGACGGCCACCCTGCTTCCTCTCCGAGGCCGCTCCAAGGCCAAGTAACATCGCAGTTCTGCCGTCCGCCAATGCTGCCGCCTGCATGCTAACTTGTCACCGCGCCGCGCCGGCCAAGAAGACTTACATTTGGCGCGCCCCTGACCCCTGTTCGATGTTACCACTGTGGACAAGCGGACCACGTATACCATCGATGCCCACACTGCGACAGGGGTCTACGAGGGTTCGCCTTCAGAGCGCCACTTCCACAGCTTGCCGAGCGGCCACGTGACGTCGCCGACTACATTGCCGGAACGCAGTGGAAACCCCGATGACCTTCGCGTTCGCAATCTCCAGGACGGTACTTGTCGCCACAGCACCGACCATATACTTGTCCAGCCCGAGACCAGACCGTGAGCCACTATCCGAAAAACAAAAAGCACCAACCGATGGAGGTGCGGTTGCTGTACGTCGAAATGAAGAAGATCCGCTGCCACCGACGATGAGGCTTCGAAATCTATTTCGACGACGCAGCAACGACACGCCTTCATCCAGAGAAAGCCTGGAACCCAAGGATACGCCGACAAAAGACGACCTGACCAGCCTCGGGTCAACGCGACGGAGCCGTGATCTGACGCCAAGACCTAACCGCAAAGGAAGACAAAGAATCTCGACGTGCTTCTCGACGGCCACGAAGTCAGTGCGCTTGTAGACACTGGAGCCGACTACTACGTCATCAGGGGATTATTCGCCGCCAAGGTGGAAGTCAGTCCTACATGGCATCGTCCTCAAATTCGGACAGCTGTACCATACCTCTTCACGCTGACTGAAATCGCACGGGAAGAATTACAGTCATGTACTTCCTCAACCAACACGGCGCAATCATCCACCTGAGGTCGAAGTCGATAACGCCGTCCACAGGCCAAGCGATACCGACAGAGAGGGCTTCCACTGAGCGTGCCTTAAGTACACTTGAGCACCAAGTCAGCATCCCAACTCACTCCACCATCGTCTTTTTGGTCGGCAGCGAAACACCTGCAGATGTAGAAGGCGTCGCCGAGGACGACCAGCTTCTGCTGCTCCACCGTGAAATTTGCGTCGCAAGAGAGATCGCTCGACTGCACGGATTAAAAGCGAAAGTGATGCTGACAAATTTCAGCGACGATTTAAAGCGCATCAACGAGAGCATGACGATGTCATACATCTAGGAAATTTTGGAAACCAGCAATGCGTTCATCCTCTCGGATTCTGCTACGCCTACCCCGACGACAATAGTTCCTGAACCAGACACCGATATAAATCCAAGTCTCTCTCTGACTAAGCAGCAAATGCTCAGAAATCTTCCTCGACGATACTAAGACTGATTTTCGACGGCATCGAGGATTCTACAAACACCACTTGTAAAGCATCGCAAAATATCTGAAGAGTGCGCTCGACAACTCCGCAAGAGCCCTTACCAAGTTTAAACGTTGGAATGTGAAGCCGTAAGGCAACAAGTCGAAGAAATACTGTGCGACGACCTCATCCAGTTATGGAAAAGCCCGATCAGGCTGTTGAAAGTCGTCAGCTGCTTTCACGCGTTGTGTTGGCTAGCGAAGTGAAAGGACTGGTCAGGACGCCTGGCATGGTGGAGCCTCAGGCTACTAGAATATATCATTTTAACCTGCAAGTCCGGACGAAAGCACTCTGATGACGTCCGCGTGTCTCGCACTCGCGTGGACCCACCACCCCAAGATGACCAAGTCGAGGACGCATGTTTAGATACAAAAGAGCCGGTGAGTTTGCCGAGCAGCAGCGAGCGGACTCTGAGCTCTGAAACCTTGCCGAGTACTTGTGCAAAGCAAATCCGACTTTATCCTGAGGGTATTTATGTGCGGATTGTCATCATGTTTTTTTTAACAACGTCCTGCTAAAGAACAACTATTCGCCAGCCCACGCAAACTACCATCTCGGTCTTCCCGCAGCCCTACGGTTAGATGTCCTGCACGCTTTCCACACTAACACAGCTGGGCACCTCAGGTTTTCCCGAAAGCTCGCAAGAACATAAGACAAGCACTTTTGGCCGTGTATGACTGCCGAGGTCGCTTGTTATGTGAAGTGATGTCGTGACTGCCAGCGACATAAGACACAACCAACAAGGCCGATGAAATTTCTACAGCCGATCGAGCCTCCTTCAAATCATTTTAGCAGATAGGGATGGATTTGTTGGGGCCCTTTCCGACGTCAACATCTGGAAAGAAGTGGATTGTGGTGGCGGCCAACTACCTTACCCTCTAAGCCAAAACAAAAGCTCTGCATAAAGGTAATGCAGCCGAAGTGGCGAAATTCTTCCTTGAGAACGTCCTGCTGCAACATGGTGCTCGAGAAACTCTCATCATTGACAGAGGAACGACCTGCACTGCAGAGTTGACCCAAACCATTTTTCAATTCAACCAGACAAACCACAGGAGAACAACTGCCTACAACCCCTAGATGAACGATCTTATGGGGCGGATGAACAAGACCCTCACCGGCATTCTTCTGATGTACGTGGACGTCCAGCACAAGACGTGGGATGCAGTCCTGCCGTACGTAACTGTCCCTTACAACGCGGGGGTGCAACATACAACACATGTCATGCTGCGCAAGATGGTTTACGGCAGAAACCGCACAGCTCGACGCCATGCTGCTGGGCATCCCTGACAAACGTAATATCGATGTCGCCGCGTGTGACCGCGCCAAAGAAGCCCGGCAGCTTGCCCGCCTGCACATGAAAAACCAGAATGCCGACAGCCCGCACTACAATCCTCGACGACGCGACGTGTAATTCAAGCCCGGCGACCGTGCTTCGGTTTGGACTGCGATTCGATGAGGAGGACGTAGCGAGAAGCCGTTACGAGGCTAGTCCGTGCTTTGCAAGATAACCCGACGTATCGGCGCGCTTGACTATGAGCTCATGCTATGCCGCATTTCGCCATCACAGCGGCGCCGAGCATGACCTGAAATCGTCAAAGTGGAGCGTCTTCAGCCTTCCTACGCCCGCTGATGAATTTGGAGACTTACTTCTTTTCTTATTTTCTTGTTTTTTTAAATTAAAAACATGCCCTTAGGCATAATACAAGAAATGTTAAAAATACACGAACAGATTCGACTCGTGCAAACAATCTAGGAGTGAACGATGATGTGGTCCATGAATCCAACTTTCAAGGTCGGGTGGGCGGCCAGGCCGAAGGCCTGTTGCCCGGAGGTGGCGGAGACGGCTTAGATGAAGTCCTGGGCACGTCCATAATACGTGTGTCACTGTCAGATTTTGGATTTCTGCGTTGCAAAATGGGCACGATGAGCTGTAAGGACCATGGTACTGTTGTGGCCAGAGAGCGGTCACAGACGGGGTGAGCACGACCCCGTCACGTAGCCTCTTTAACGTAACCTCCTCTCGGCGGGTTAACCCACCAGGGAGGTCTAACCCACACGGAGGTATGAGAGCTCGTGTGGTACGTCGGAGGTTTTCCTTTTCCCGGATCAGTCGTCCACAGGCGTCTTCAGGAAAATGTGGAAGTGGGTATGTTGTAATCTGTGGGTGGGTTGCCATATCTGCTTCAAGGAGACCCGGCAGGGCTGCTCGAAGCACCCACTTGACGCGTATGAGGATATTCGTAGCGGCAGCAAGATGGTAAATGCTGTCTGAGAATAGAGTGGACCGAGATACCTTATGTATGTCGTGGATGGCTTGAGTAGGGTCTGTGCGAATGATGAATTGAGAGTATCGAGCATCTTGAACAGTAGGTAGCAACGCAGCCGAGCCGTCTCGTATGGCAGCAAGCTCGGCAAGGTAGGCCGGTGGTGCAGGATCGGCAACACACGAGCACGTCTGGCCTGCCTCTGGTATCAATGGACACACGAGAGCTGTGCGAATCATGGTGCCATTAACACTGGCATCAGTGTATGCGAAAAGAGTGGCATCGTCTTGATTGTCATCGGCGCGATGAAGGCGGGAAACATGGGCATTCGCCTGACGAGGAACTGGGCTATACAGACGACCAAGAGGCTTATTGTCACTTAATTATACCCTTTTCCACGCAGCTACATCGGGTCTCGTAGATGCTGAATTGTTTATTTGGTGTCCCATGTACTGGGCCAGTGAAGCAGCCGAGCAGAAATACGATGGCTTTAGGGCGCACACGCATCGACGTTGGTGTACGAGCTCGTCAATAGTGTTGAGTTGGGACTCGGCCTGTAGGGTTGGCAATGGAGTGAGACGTGGTAGTCCCGTTATGGCCCGCATGGCTTCGTTATTAAAGGCATCAAGGCGAGCCCATTGTGCCTGCGTGAGATGGTGAAACGGGGCTCTGTAGAGGAGTCGTGGTTGCAATACAAAACGGACAAGAAGGCGAGCCATGTTGGTGCTCGCTCTGCCAGATTTCTTCGTAATCCGACGTATCAACTGTACCGTTTCTGCGGCATGTTCCTTTGCATTCTTGACCCATGGTCCCGCAGATCCGGAGGAATCCATTTCAAGGCCGAGTACACGAAGAGTTGAAGCCTCGTGTAATTGTTGCTGATCCAGAGTTAACTGAAGAGGCCGGAGTGCCAGAGGACGGCGCCCATTCTTGTTCGCTACTGACATGTACATCACCTTGTCCTTGGAAATATCAAGCCCTATCTGAGCACACCAGTTGCGCGTCATGTTTAGGGCCTCTTGGAGCAGTTGTTCTTGGTGGCAGATTTCAGGATCAACTGGCCAGACAGTGACGTCATCTGCGTACATTATGTACTGTGCGTTATGTATCGTGGCTAGCTTCCAAGCTAGTGGAAGGATAGCGATATTGGAGAGGACTGGTGCGAACACAGATCCTTGTCGGACACCCCGATGTGCAACGAGCTGACCTGCTGCTTGGCCAGCCAGGCGAATGGAGAAGGTGCGAGCGCACAGGAAGGCTTCGACGAGTGTGCAGACACGGCTAGGGAACTGAAGCCAATCGAGAATTCCGACAATTGCTTCGTGACTCACATGGTCGTACGTTTTACGAATATCCATTGCCAGAATCGTGCGAATTATTTGGGAGGGGCCTCCGATGAGCACCATAGAAGATAGGTACGCAAGGCCATCCTCTGCTCCTAGATGAGCACGGAACCCGATTTGCCCAGGATGATACCATGAGTACCGCTCGAGCCACCATGTAATGCGTGTCGCGAGCATACGCTCCATCAGCTTGCCTAACGTTGAGGTTAGTGCTATTGGGCGCATATGGGTGCTATTATCTTGGGGCTTTCCGGGTCTGGGAATAGGCACCATTTCTGCATGCCACCAAGAATCGCGAATGACTCCTGTAGCGCAAGCTTCGCTAAAGGCCCCCAACAGCACTTCGAGAACCTTGCCTTCCGTGTTTTTATAAAGTTCTACGGTAGGCCATCAGGTCCGGGTGCCTTGCATGGCTTCGACAGGTCTATTGTCGCTAAAAATTCCGCCATAGTGAAGACAGCTTGTGTACCCTCGATGTCGCAGAACGTAGGCGGCGTGCGTGCGTCCGCGGGAAGGCAGTTTTGAACAACGAAGGGAGGCGGTGCTTTGTCCAAAGCAGAAAACAGGTGTAGGCGACAGTTTCTGCGAATATTGCTGATGTCTGGCTCGATGCTAACAGGGCGCAGGCTGCGGGCTCTGGAGGGCGCCGACCACGTTACATTACTCGGTAGGTGCACCACATGGAGGCATTGGACGACGGAGGTCCGAGAGAAGAGCACCAGTCTATCCAGCGGCCACGTTATAAGCGGTGTTCATGGCGCCGAGCTTCTGCAGTAAAGCGTTGGGCCTCTAAGCGAAGGGTATTTGATGCAGGGTCACGTTCTGATGCAAGTTCTGCTTGGCGGCGCGACGTCCAGGGACGCAGAAGTTGCAAATCAGGAGCGGTTCGCGATTCGCTCATTGAGGCAACCCACGACGTACGTGTCGCCTCAATTAATGCCGCCTTAAGACGATGGGACGGGTCCAGTATGAAGTTGGATACATTGCTTTCTGATACCGCCCTGTATCGATCCCAGTCCGCCACTCGACATAGTCGGCGGAGGTGGCCTGTTCCGCTGGAAGATAAGCCAAGGTGCATAGGATGATGGTCGCTACCCCAGCAGTCGGGTTCACATGACCACGAGACGGTCGTCCTTCCTAGCCACCAAGATAAGTCCGGTGAGAGTGGCGGCGCGCGAGGGTGGTCACGCCGACGAGTATGCACTGACACATTATAAAGCAGGGTGAATTGGGCATCCATAAATGTGTCCAGCACACATGTACCACGCGCACTGGAAATGGCGTATCCCCGTGTGATGTGGGGCGCGTTAAAATCTCCCGCGACCATAACGGAGCAACCAGGATGTTTCTGTCGTCGGTGCGCCCGCCAGCCGAGACACAACCGAGCCGCAGGACCGCTGTAGGGGCGAGCATAGTACGAAACGATGATATCGTCCGTGCATTGGAGACGAACCAATACGGCCACGACTTCTTGCCATAGAGTACACCACTGCGAAAGATCAACTCGAGTCTGGTGAAGAGTGCATCTTAGATACGGTGCAGCCTCTCCTGGATGGGCATCGGGCGTAGCACTCCTAAGATCCAACATTGAAGGCTATGAGTATGCCAGAAATCCTGGCATGGGTGGCAGGCTGTTGGATTCTTGAAGCAGTAGAGCCCAAACACGCAGCTTCCCATATCTGAGACGCTGACGCAGCTCTCCAACCTTCCCCGTTAGCCGCGACAGTTCCACTGTAAGATGCCTTCTGACACACTTGAAGACGTAGCAGCCATCATAGATTAAGATTGGCCAGTAGAACCGAGGTGAGATGCTGGAGCTGTTGCGCAACGAAGCGCAAGAGTTCTTGGGGTGAAAGTGGTTTCGACACAAATGCCGGGTTAGCCATATGAGGACTAGACGTCGACGGCGAATGCGACGGCCGCGCTCCATCATGAGGATGCCGGAGCATTGTACGGCGTTGCTTGAGATGTTGAATTTCCTTTTCAAGGCTGGCCAGGCGAGCGTGGATCTCGAACTCTTCGTCTGCCAAAGAAAGCGGCGTTTCATCTATAGAATGTGACGCCCGTTGCGGCCGTGAAGTGGACGACCTAACAGCTGCGCTATAGGAACGAGTGGCAGCACCACTTGTCGCTGTACTTGCTATTGACACCTGGCTAGCATCCTCTTCCAGCGAGGCCAGAACGGCGTAACGGTTGTACACAGGGACTTGTTTCATTGATGGATCTCGAGGGGTCCTTGCTGGCTGTCGAGAATGGCGTTGTCGAACCTTCTTAGTGGCCTTCAACTTCACAGGACACGTCGTGGAAGTGATGTCATGATCGTTTATTTGGCATAGGAAGCATCTAAACGATGCGGACGTTTCAGGCTCCATGGTGTCGTCCTTGGGTGGGTAGGGGCCGGATGATTTCATGTGCCCCTGTCTAAAGCAAGAGTAGCAGTACACAACGGAAGGCTTGAATGGACGCGGGCTCAGTACGCAACCGTAATAGAGGATACGTTCAGGTGGGGAATTAGGACCTGAAAGCGTGATTAGGCGCGTACGATCGCTGCCTAGGTAGCGAGCAGCCACGAACTTGTGTGTGGGACACGATAGTTCCTGTAACAGCCTCTCGGGTTCTTGGTCAAGGTCAACGCCATTAACCACGTAGCGTCTTAAATCGGTACCACTGGCGAAGTACGCCTGGACTGGAAGGACACATTCTTCCGAGACTTGTATTTGTTGCAGTTCTTCGAGTTTATAATGTAGTGCCATAACAGACACCCATACTGAGACCGTATTAGTGGGTTTGTGTAGAGCAAAACCTTGAAATCGGGAAGTCTCGAGGCAGCGATGCAGGGCCGCTTGAATGATACGGTTGCGCAGAGTGGACCTGTCATCTCCAGCACGAGGCTTGATAACCACGTTGTACCACGATGTCGTTGGCGACTCCGGAGACGTGCGTGTCGGTCGTGCGGGCAGGCCTTGTGATGAGCGAGGTCTTTTCGGGGCTGCTGGAGCTACATTTTCATTCGATTGAAGGCCAGTAGCTTCCTTCGTTTTCTTGGCCGAGGTGTGCGCCACGACTGCAGGGTTGTTCTGCTCCATGTTAGTGGTATCCATGCTCAGGGTACCGCCTACGCACGTTGCACTTGTCCCCACGAAGAAGACACTGCTGACTTGGATAGCAGTTGCATCAGTAATGTTCCGATCTTTCGCCGCAGCGGACAGCAGCTTGGATGCTCCGCGCCGACGCGGCGAGTGCCGTGGAGGCACTCGCACTCGCAAAGCCGCGCAAGAACTCGAGTTGGACGACGCAGCAGGAGGGTGTAGATGACGACGGACCTTGTAGATAGGCGCCAGTAGTAATTACGAACCGCCAAAGTGGTCTATAAACAACAGAGTCCCAGTAGCGAAAAAAAAACCAGCAAACGGGGCGAAAATACGGAGCTACGGAAAAACACGTCCGAGTGGAACGAGCGCTCTCGTGTTTTTTTTTATTACGTGCAGTTTTGTTTGGGCTTTCGTGTTTGTATTAATTTTTAAGAGGGGGGTATTGACACGTGTACTTGTTTGTCGGGCGAGATCATTCACCATCTAACAAATGTTATCGCTCAGCGCTTGGACGCGCCTGCAGGTATAAGAAGTTTCTCGAATGACATAGATGGTTCTGTCCATTGCCTTTTGCCACCGAACCTTATGTAACCTGAGTGTATGTCTGCGTGACGCTAACTGCGGGGTAATTTGTGAAAGACACGCGGGCAGCAGCGATTACTCTTCACTTCGATGACTCATGTAAAAAATCCGACGCGCTTGACCAGCCTGACCAGCTGACCAGCTAGCTCATCAGCTATCGTTTTTCTTTGAGTGTAGCCTGTTTTTGAGGGCACAGGATCGCCTAATACAATGCAAGTTTCGTCATGCATAGTTTTGCGGCTTTCATCACTGTCGCTACTACGTGGCCATATATATCTACCTATATATATATATATATATATATATAGCACGAACAGACGGCACTATGGTACGTACGCGGCAACGTTGTAGTTGTTGGCGTTGGCGTCGGTGGCGGCAGCGGTGGAGTTGTGGTAATTGTCGGTTTCCTGGTTTGTGGCGTTGGTGCTGTTGTGGTGGCCGTTTGCGTCGATGGTGGTGATGGTGGCGGTCGGGTAACCTTCGCTTTCGTGGTTTGTGGCGTTGGTGCTTTTCGGGTGGCCTTCGGTGTCGATGCTTTCTGTGGTGGCGGTGGGGCAATCTTCGGTTTCGTGGCTTGCGACATTGGTGCTCCTTGGGTGACTTTTGGTGTCGATGGTGGTGGTGGGGCAATCTTCGGTTTTGTGGTCTGCGGCGTTGGCGCTGCTCGTGTGGCCTTTGGCGTCGATGGTTTCAGTGGCGGCGGTGGGGCAACCTTCAGTTTCGTGGTTTGCGGCGTTGGTGTGCCTCGGGTGGCCTTCGGCGTCGATGGTTTCAGTGGCCGTGGGGTAGTCTTAGGTTTCGTGGTTTGCGGCGTAGGCGCTCGTCGGGTGGCCTTTGGCGTCAATGGTTGCAGTGGTGGCGGTGGGGCAATCTTTGTTTTCGTGGTTTGCGGCGTAGGCGCTCGTCGGGTGGCCTTTGGCGTCGATGGTTTCAGTGGTGGCTGTGGGGTAACCTTCGGTTTCGTGGTTTGCGGCGTAGGCGCTCGTCGGGTGGCCTTTGGCGTCGATGGTTTCAGTGGTGGTGGGGTAGTCTTCGGTTTCGTGGTTTGCGGCGTAGGCGCTCGTCGGGTGGCCTTTGGCGTCGATGGTTTCAGTGGTGTCGGTGGGGCAATCTTCGGTTTCGTTGTCTGCGGCGTAGGCGCTCGTCGGGTGGCCTTTGGCGTCGATGGTTTCAGTGGTGTCGGTGGGGCAATCTTCGGTTTCGTGGTCTGCGGCGTAGGCGCTCGTCGGGTGGCCTTTGGCGTCGATGGTTTCAGTGGTGTCGGTGGGGCAATCTTCGGTTTCGTGGTCTGCGGCGTAGGCGCTCGTCGGGTGGCCTTTGGCTTCGATGGTTTCAGTGGTGGTGGTCGTGTAACCATTGGTGTGGCAGGTAGTTGCGGCTGGGGAACTGGTGTGGTCTTCGGCGTTCGTAGACTTGGGGACGGGTGCACACCCGGTATGCGTAGGGCCGGAGGTACGGTCGGCGACCGACGATGGTTGGTCTCTGAATCTCGCCGGCCCGCAGGCGGCTGTCTTGGGGCAGATCTCACAGCAGTTGGTCTCTGCAGAGGAGGCCGATTTTTAGAAGAAATTGTAAATCATCATCATGAGAACGAAAGGTAGGTTTATAATCAGTTTACTTATGGCACCGAAGGACGAAGTACTCTCCCGTACGCATCGTACTTTGGTCATGCACCAGCTCACATCGTATCTTTACTGCCTGTAAATAATCTAATTCAACCACGGCATCCAGATCACGTACGTCCGCGGCTTCGCTTGTCTACTGTTGCAACACAATATGTCATTCTAACCTACCACCTAATACTTGTCCTCTTTACATGCCCTTTGTTAATCTAGCTTTTCCTTAATATAAGTCCCGCGTGTCTCCCTAATATACACCGCTGTTTGCCTATCCCTTAACGATGAAAAATTATTGTCATTCAATTTTTGACATAGATTGTGACTTAGTACGACTCGCAGAAAATATGGAAACGTTTATAATACGGATATATACATAGCAATAATATGCAGCGTTCTGTCTCAGGCTTAAATATGAATGCTCGGAAAGTTACGGAAACAATGGAGGAATTTCATATCTACATTGACCGCCTACTATCAACAACACTACGACAATGTTGCGGAAATCATAGATAATGAAGTAAAAAATTTTACATGCTATGTGAACACTTCCACACTTAGCAAATATCTTATTAGATCACATACGGTGAATAACCCTCAATGCGCCGTGTTTGAAACCGACATAACTTCTCTTCAATTGGGTTATAAACACCATTTCTGAGATAGGAAAGCGAAATTTTAATGAATATATAATTTGCAGTCCTGAGACTTTCTGATGGTTGTGAGGCTTTCTCTTCATTCAATCACAGTATTTCCTTGCTATTTATATATGTATTCTACAGTGCGAAGAATTGAATCAATGCTCAGTCTTAGCAAGTTTTACCCATTTCCGATATTTGTGTGTGTCTATAGTAGACGAGTTATTTAATTTTACCTGTCATATTTCTCATTACATATCTCGAACAGAAAACATGCGGCCCTTGTGGGCGGCTAATCTGATTACACGTCCTCCTAGCGAGACGTAGGCGTGGGATTCGTGGCGAACCTTATAGTTTAGCATAGCACAACTTCAGCTGTGTACTTCTACTCTGCATTTAAAGCGAAATACCTATTGAGCCGTCTTTTTTTCTTCTTTCACCAAATGGAGCAGTGCACAATGACACCAACCAGGTATTTGAGTTCTTATTGATGTGTTCAAAAGCTGTCGGGATTTAGGTGTACGGCTTTATGAACAAACTCACCGGCACTCGTGTAATGCTCTTGGTCGCTCCACCGCTGCTCGACCCTCCCGAACCTACAACACGGCTGTAAGTTCCTGTCTCATCAGTATGGTCTCCGTCGTCATCTAGCTCGCTGTCGCCTGCATAAAAGGAAAAGTATGAACATCCAGTACAAATTGAGTCACTCAATCGTGATTCACGAATGCACTCAGATATTCGCATTCACAAAGCCTTCTATTGAAATTATGCATAGATTTGCCTTACTGTATGGAGTTTAAGGGGCATGCACTGGTGAGGACCAAATATTGTTTACATGGCAGTGAGGTAAGGTGCCCGTCAGCGACATCTAAAGGATGTCGCCTGTTGTTCACTTGGCACCAGGTCTGTCCCCTTGATAGGATCTTACCATTTCAATAATTTACAAACTAACTTACGCATCTTCACCATGAGGTTTGTCTAGCCTGTCTCTGAATTTAACACTTTCTAAAGCAAAAATTGCGGCAGAACACATATGACGATGAATGTCGACGGTAACGCGTTAGATTTAAAATAATAGAGCAGCGCAACGTACAGCACTGTTAAAGACGCCTATGTATGAGGCGTTTACTGCGGCGGGACTCGTACTTCGCATTGCCCTACGAAAAATCGGTGCAAATGGCGACTGCGACGCCTGTGCACGGCCTCTGACATTCGTGGCCCGCTGGTGGGCGGAAAAAACTAAGCAGTGCATCTTTGGACACCCGGTCTCCGGTCTCACGCTTCTTTATGGGTATGTTGCGGCATCTAGTAGCGCTACCGAGAAGTCCACGCGTACCCTCCAAGACCAGAAGCGTGGCGCACCGATTCCTGAGAACCCTGAGAATCGTTCCCTCACTTGTCACACACTGAGAAAGAGAGAGAGAGAGAGAGAAACGCAGAACACTTTATTGAAAACCCTTGCTGGGGACAAGGGAGGTGGGTGACCGGAAAACTAGCCCCACCCGAGTCACCCTTTATCTGGCCGCGACCAGACCTTAAGTCTTGGCGGCGCCGCGGCCAGCTGGACTAGTAATCTATGCAGTGGTGCTCCTATTTGACTGTTCCCGCTGCCCACACGGCACTTTCAAGCGGCGCAACGTCTGCACAAGCTGCGGGTGAAATTGCACTGAGGACGGGAGAAATATTAGAAATGAAAGACAAGGTATTTTAGGGAACTTCAGAGTGATGTAGTGCATCAAGAAATCCGGGTATCTCGTAATCACTTGCAGATCCCGTATGAACATGAAGTTCTTAATAAATGATGCCTCGTCGGCCTTGCAAGACGGAGAAAGAATCAGTTAAAATGAATATGATAAGAAAACTACTATCTTTGGCTTAAATAAGGTCGAATGTGAGTATGTATTCACGTCGCCCTTTACTGGGCCACCGTCAAATGCTATTTAACTCAACTGCCGCACCCTCCGCGAGATTATGCCGAATAGCTGAGTTCTCATCTGAGGCTGGAGCTGGTTGCCTGCAGAAACAACATACTGGAGCAAATATGCGCAGCTCAATGAGGCAGCTGTATGCTATAACAAAAATCTGGAGGTGACTCAGCACATCCTATTGGAGTGCAAAGGGATCCAGTCAGTGACACCCGTAGGTGACGCACACCTCCCAGAAGCACTTGGATTTTATTTGTACGGAATAACTAACCATTCAGCAGTCAGGACAAGCTTCGGGTTAAGGATTCAGGTTATTGGTGGGAAAGAAAAGTAGGGAGGAGATTGATACAGCCGAATCCGCTGCAAGCATAGGTACCGGTTAAAGACAGATGAAGAAGTTTTGCAAAGTAGAATAAAATATTAAAGATATGTACTCAAAAATGCTACAATGGAAAGCATGTAGAGCATGTATGAGCAACTCAAACATGTACGTGACTATTTGTCATCGCCCCGTTTCAAGAGCATGTCGATAAATCATCATCGTCATCATCGGCCGGGTGTGCAATGCGCGCGCGCCACCCCACATGGTGGAAAAAAGTTCAAGCGCATTGACGCCTACTCAGCTGGGGCTGAGGAGAGCTTAGTGGGAGAAGCTCGTCTGGGCATGCGCGTGGGCCGCCGTACATGAGCGCGCGGGCCTTGACGCATCTCTATCGGCAGCGCGGTAACTCACAGTGTGTGAGAGGTTCATAGCAGCATCATGCTGCCGTGTTGCAGGAAACGCAAGCACACCGAGGCGGCGGGTGCTAGATGGGCCGTTGAGAGCGCCGACGTGCGTGAAGCTAGTCTCGTCGAGCCACGCGCCAACGACGCCAAGAAGGCGGCGGAAGCTCGCAACACCCGTCTCGTGCAAACTCGTAATTCGTACGTCAACGCCAGGAACGTCATGTCGTCATGCACCGTTTGCAGGCCCTCCACGGAGGCGAATGGAGTCGCCGAACACGTACGCGTAGCTGCAGACAGATCTGAAGAGAGTCTACGGCGTTGTAGTCAGCTAGGTTGCGTATTCTCATTGCGCGTGCATTATGATACAAGGATATACGAATAAAATAAAACATAACTAAATGGAGGGACAGAATACGCACACACACACACACATATATATATATATATATATATATATATATATATATATATATATATATATATATATATATAGTACTGTAGAATAAGGAGCAGTGCGGCTGTGGCTAAGAGAGAGAGAACGACGACAAGAGATAACAACCTTGTTTCGGTGCTCGATCGGCTGTACTACCTCTCGCTGCTATATCGTTCTAGTCGCGAACGTTTACTGCCCAAAGTGCTTCGCGACATTTGGTGGAAGGTGCAGGACCTTTTGCAAACGTGCAACTCCGTAGCCGGACGATCCCTGCCACAAATATCCATGCCTGAGGAAACTAGTCATATCGATTCACCTCAGGCATCGCCTCCGGTCGTCTGTCCTGGTGCGCCACGCCAACGAAATCCTTCCTTATTCAATGACAATGACGATCATGACGTAGAGGACTGGCTGTCACCGTACAACCGAGTGAGTACCCCCAACAAATGGACTGAAGGTGACAAGCTTGGTTACGTACCATTCTACCTTTCCGGGGTCACCCATGTTTGGTTTCGAATCCATGAGGCTGACTTTTACACCTGGACAGCATTCCGAACGACACTTCAGGAAGTCTTCGGTCACCCTGATGTGCGCAAACTTTGGGCTGAACAGCTTCGCTGTCGTGCCTGACAAAAGGTCGAAACCTTCACGAGCTACATTCAAGATGTAGTTGACATTTGCCGGCGTATGAACCCAGATATGACCGAAGATCACAACGTCTAAAACATCTTGAACGGCACAGAAGATGACGCCTTCCAAATGCTCTTGGCAAATAATCGTCAGACGGTCAACGTCCTCATAATGCTTTCTCTCACTCCGTACGTCGTGCTTTCAGGTCTGAGTAATGGTGTCAGTGCCACTCCTTGCAGTTCAGCAATCTTCGGCCAAATCAAGCAATTTGTACGACAAGAAGTGGCACGCCAACTCTCTCTTCTGGCAGTCAGTCCTGCGTCAGAGTCGCCCTCGTTACCCGATCTCCGTCAGGTGATAGAAGAACGCCGTACCACTTGCTCATCAACCGCCTCCTACGCCTGTTCCACTTACGTACGCTGCCCTTGTCGCGAATCCAAGGCCTCCGTCTGCAGCTATTCAATCCAGACTTAACAGCGCCTTTCCCTCACCTTCGCAAGCGGCCGCAACATATGCACCCACAAGCAGCTACTGTCCGCCACAACAGCCCGTGCGCCCAACTCGCCAATATTTGTATCACCCTCCACCCGCTGCTCTCAATCCATGGCGCACCCATTTCAACCGGCCTATCTGTTCTTCGTGCGGCCTACCTGTGCATGTAGCACGGCTTTGCCGCTGGTGCGGATGGTATCCTTCGAATTCTCCTAAGGCGGAAAGCAAAGGTTTCGACTCTGCGTCCCGTTCCGCTACTGCCGCTCAGCCCTTCGAAGCCTCGTCTCCTGCTTGCCGAACCTTCAATACCCGTCGGTCTCCCCCCCCCCCCTCCGTCGGCGTTCTCTGTCGCCGCTTATCCGCTGCGAGAGGAAAATCCGAGAGGAAAACTAGGGACCACAGTTCCGGAGGCAGGAACTGCCATCAACGAACTCTTCAAGACCTCATTTATTTCCTGCGAACCTCGTTGAAGCTTATGCAACAGACATCGCCGTTCAGAAGAGGGAGCCCCGCTAATATATCAGAACGAAACGCCACGTAACGACAAGCGCGAGGAAGTTGGAAACGGAAAACCTCGGCCAGTCGGGGCAGCTGCGGATACGGCACGCTTTACCTGGCGAACGTTTGCCCAGTCAGGATTTGTTGTGGCAAGCCATCATTCAAATTTTACTCCACACTTCCTTACGAGGCATTGCCGTCTGACAAGCAGCGGGTCGTGCTCGGTATCAATGCAGCCTAGATCAACATTTTGAATTTGTTGGCTGAATCTAATTACGTGCGATATTAAAGATTCCTAAAAAATGGTTGTGCGGTAAAGTATGACTGCCTCCGAAATTTCCACTTATACAACAGCGTCCCAGGCACTAATAATAAAGAGAATCAATATTTGCTAATTATTCTCGTGAAGCTCAAGTAGTTTACGGAAAAGTATGTCCACCTAACCTAGAAACTCGTACGCCTAAAACATCATGTTTGCGGAACTCATTACATTTTTATAAAAAATCCTGTATTGCCCAATAAACGCATATTTTATGCTTGAGTAGCATTTAGACATTTACATTGGCTTAGCTAGACTTCTTTTTTCTCTAAAGCCTACTTCTCTTTATTTTAGACATACCTATGCATGCAGAGGCCGGACAGGCCGCCATTGGAATCTGAACCTGGCAACGTTTAACGTTAGAACGCTATCTAGTGAGGCGGGTCTAGCAGGTTTATTGGAGGAATTAGAGAGTAGTAAATGGGATATAATAGGGCTCAGTGAGGTTAGGAGGACAAAAGAAGCATATACAGTGCTAAAAAGCGGGCATGTACTGTGTTACCGGGGCTTAGCGGAGAGACGAGAACTAGGAGTCGGATTCCTGATTAATAAGGAAATAGCTGGTAACATACAGGAATTCTATAGCATTAACGAGAGGGTGGCAGGTCTTGTTGTGAAACTTAATAAGAGGTAGAAATTGAAGGTGGTACAAGTCTATGCCCCTACATGCAGTCATGATGACCAGGAAGTCGAAAGCTTTTATGAAGACGTGGAATCGGCGATGGGTAAAGTCAAAACAAAATACACTATACTGATGGGCGACTTCAATGCCAGGGTAGGCAAGAAGCAGGCTGGAGACAAGTCAGTGGGGGAATATGTCATAGGCTCTAGGAATAGCACAGGAGAATTATTAGTAGAGTTTGCAGAACAGAATAATATGCGGATAATGAACACCTTTTTCCGCAAGCGGGTTAGTCGAAAGTGGACGTGGAGAAGCCCGAATGGTGAGACTAGAAATGAAATCGACTTCATACTCTGCGCGAACCCTGGCATCATACAAGATGTAGACGTGCTCGGCAAGGTACGCTGCAGTGACCATAGGATGGTAAGAACTCGAATTAGCCTAGACTTGAGGAGGGAACGGAAGAAACTGCTACACAAGAAGCCAATCAATAAGTTAGCGGTAAGAGGGAAACTAGAGGAATTCCGGATCAAGCTACAGAACAGGTATTCGGCTTTAACTCAGGAAGAGGACCTTAGTGTTGAAGCAATGAACGACTATCTCATGGGCACCATTAAGGAGTGCGCAATAGAAGTCGGTGGTAACGCCGTTAGACAGGAAACCAGTAAGCTATCGCAGGAGACGAAAGATCTGATCAAGAAACGCCAATGTATGAAAGCCTCTAACCCTACAGCTAGAATAGAACTGGCAGAACTTTCTAAGTTAATCAACGAGCGTAAGACAGCGAACATCAGGAACTATAATATGGATAGAATTGAACAGGCTCTCAGGAACGGAGGAAGCCTAAAAACAGTGAAGAAGAAACTAGGAATAGGCAAGAATCAGATGTGTGCGTTAAGAGACAAAGCCGGCAATATCGTTACTAATATGGATGAGATAGTTCAAGTGGCTGAGGAGTTCTATAGAGATTTATACAGTACCAGTGGCACCCACGACGATAGTGGAAGAGAGAATAGCCTAGAGGAATTCGAAATCGCACAGGTAACGCCAGAAGAAGTAAAGAAAGCCTTAGGAGCTATGCAAAGGGGGAAGGCAGCTGGGGAGGATCAGGTAACAGCAGATTTGTTGAAGGATGGTGGTCAGATTGTTCTAGAGAAACTGGCCGCCCTGTATACGCAATGCCTCATAACCTCGAGCGTACCGGAATCTTGGAAGAACGCTAACATAATCCTAATCCATAAGAAAGGGGACGCCAAAGACTTGAAAAATTATAGACCGATCAGCTTACTGTCCGTTGCCTACAAAGTATTTACTAAGGTAACCGCAAATAGAATCAGGAACACCTTAGACTTCTGTCAACCAAAGGACCAGGCAGGATTCCGTAAAGGCTACTCAACAATAGACCATATTCACACTATCAATCAAGTGATAGAGAAATGTGCAGAATATAACCAACCCTTATATATAGCTTTCATTGATTACGAGAAAGCGTTTGATTCAGTCGAAACCTCAGCAGTCATGGAGGCATTACGGAATCAGGGTGTAGATGAGCCATATGTAAAGATACTGGAAGATATCTATAGCGGCTCCACAGCCACCGTAGTCCTCCACAAAGAAAGCAACAAAATCCGTATAAAGAAAGGCGTCAGACAGGGAGATACGATATCTCCAATGCTATTCACAGCATGTTTACAGGAGGTATTCAGAGGCCTGGAGTGGGAAGAATTGGGGATAAAAGTTGATGGAGAATACCTTAGCAACTTGCGATTCGCTGATGATATTGCCTTGCTTAGTAACTCAGGAGACCAATTGCAATGCATGCTCACTGACCTGGAGAGGCAAAGCAGAAGGGTAGGTCTGAAAATTAATCTGCAGAAAACTAAAGTATTGTTTGACAGGCTCGGAAGAGAACAGCAGTTTACGATAGGTAGCGAAGCACTGGAAGGGGTAAGGGAATACATCTACTTAGGGCAGGTAGTGACCACGGATCCGGATCATGAGGCTGAAATAAGCAGAAGAATAAGAATGGGCTGGGGTGTGTTTGGCAGGCATTCTCAAATCATGAACAGCAGGTTGCCACTATCCCTCAAAAGGAAAGTGTATAACAGCTGTGTGTTACCAGTACTCACACATGGGGCAGAAACCTGAAGGCTTACGAAAAGGGTTCTGCTGAAATTGACGACGACGCAACGAGCTATGGAAAGAAGAATGATGGGTGTAACGTTAAGGGATAAGAAAAGAGCAGATTGGGTGAGGCAACAAACGCGGGCAAACGACATCTTAGTTGAAATCAAGAAAAAGAAATGGGCATGGGCCGGACATGTAATGAGGAGGGAAGATAACCGATGGTCACTAAGGGTTACGGACTGGATTCCAAGGGAAGGGATGCGTAGCAGGGGGCGGCAGAAAGTTAGGTGGGCGGATGACATTAAGACGTTTGCAGGGACAACATGGCCACAATTAGTACATGACCGGGGTAGTTGGAGAAGTATGGGAGAGGCCTTTGCCCTGCAGTGGGCGTAACTGGGCTGCTGCTGCTGCTGCTGCTGCTGCTGCTGCTGCTGCTGCTGCTGCTGCTGCTGCTGCTGCTGATGATGATGATGATGATGATGATGATGATGATGATGATGATGCATGTAAATATATTGAGATATTCCCTTTTTTCGAACATACTGTAAACGGCTCTCCCTTATCGCAACCGCTGACCAGACAATGCTTCCAGAAACGCTTTTCTGCACTTCTGAAAAGTGGGCGTTCCCCACAGTTCTTGCTCGGCGAGTATCTTGGATCTCTCCAGCATTCCCTGAGTCATCCCCGGATATTTGCTTAAGCCGGCTCATGCCTAATCCTGTTACGTATATTTGTTTCGGTATGTTCCTGTACTTGGGCAGCCAGCTCGGCCTCAAATATGCTGGTACTGACTGGATTTTGCGTTATTGTACTGATTTATTTCTGCCGATTTCTTTCTTGCCATATTTGTACCTCTCCAACTACTTTCAATAAGGAGGTGCTTCGTTGCCAGCTTTACAGCCCTCTTGTTTCATTTGGCGCCGAAGTTCATGCGCATGGGCATTTCTACAAATCAAAATTTACTGTGTACTTTCTTTTTCACAAGACTCACAACGTATGTCAGTCCATGCACACTACCTGAATTGTGGTTTTACCATCTGCTTCGAATGTTAGTCTGCCCACCGACAATTGTTAACCCTAAAAACCTGTCAAGACAGGTAATATTAGGCACAGACTGACTTTTGCGAACGTTGTCTTTGACAGCATTATTACGTTAAAAGATTGCTTGCACGTACCCATAATTAATGCAGCCCCAAAGGGCTGTATGCCTCACTGCAGCACTACTGCGCTTTACTTTCATGCTTAAAAGATTTTGGTGCATGTCTGTGTAGGTTCTTTTCTTGCTTCAGCTACGCATTCAGGTATTTGTATTAGCTGAATTTGGGTGTGAGTTCCTGTCACCACCTTTCCAATCTCGGAAACTCCCACATGGCGCGCTTCTGCTGCGCCACTGAAACGTCTTGTACACAGCTTGAAATGAAAAACGGATGTTATCACATTGCACGAAGCCGGGGCTCCGGATGCAGGGTACAGCATTTTTTTTTCTGGGTTATGCTAAACCCTCGCGGACCCCTTGCAAGGCCAGTGGTGAGTGTTTATCATTCCTCGGTTAATTAATCGACGCGCCTCTTTTCCGGCGGCTATTCCTGAGACTTCAAAGGTGGCTGCCGAAAGTTCGAAAATTGCCATCATTGCGTCTCATTGCGGGTTTCATAAGACTTGAACACCAGTCTCAGCTCCAGCCACCTCCCATTAAGTGCCAATGACTGCATTTCACCTGACGTTTCAACGTTCCGCGATATCTTCCTGCCACTTCCTCGACATAAATACACTAATGTCATGTTCGGGTGGTCGTCGTGATTTTCTGAATCCGATCAAGCTGATTCCGTGAGTACTCACCCTTAGACTGGGATATATTTTCCGGCACACCTACAGCCGGCTGCTTTTCACAGAAGTTATAGTCAAGAAAACGAAATATTAAGGGATCATCCGATAACTCGGCCAGACCGCCACCGTCGGGGACATAATAGCTGGGCTCATTTCTCAAATAAAGCAGGGATGAGAGAGCAACTGGGTGATAATCGTCGTCGCTGAAAACGAAGCAAGAGCCTCCCTTCCCTAGCACGGCCAAAAGAACGGGTGGCGTCAGGTGACGGGCAAGCGATCAGATTTTTCAGCTGATCTAACGACGGTAATGAGAGCGCGTCTGGAGTTTCGAATAAGCAGTCGTGCGATTGGCACGGACCGACCTAATGGAGCAAGAACGGCCTTTTCGACCATGAAAGCAGGACCCGACTGTTGACAGTGTTGCTAACCAAGCAAAAGCGCTAAACCATGCGACAAGAAAGGCAACAGCTTGGCGCAAACTAAGAAGCTTTGCCTGAAAAAGTAAAACAGATGCGTAAACGGTTAGCCTGAATGCTCACGATCTCTCTCAACGCCCGTCGTTTGGCGCTGTTCCCAATTTAGAAACCGTACCGACAAGCTAAATTTTCAAGCCTTCTGAAAGCTGTTTTGGAATGCTCGAAACCACTACAGGACGATGTCGTAACAATGCTGCACGGACAGCAAGTGCACCGAACGGTGCACACACGCGACGAATCAAATATTGCCGAACTGAAAAATGAATTAATCTTTTCGTTGGCAAGATCCACATTATCAGAGACGCGCACATTATAGTGAAGCTGTGTGCAAATATTGCGAGTTATAAAGTCGTCTACTTCCATTGCTATCAATCATACCACTCTCTCTGAAAACAGGTCCCGTCTACTAAGCTGACAGGTCATTCGTGTACATATGTAAATGCTACTGTTGCTCTCGGTGTAGCAGGTTTACTCTTGCTTATTCCGTTGAATCATCTAGCCCAACGTTTCATTTTCGCTAGCCATACTTAAAAGTTAAAGAAATATACTGGGGCAAACAATCAATTCATTATGATAATTCAAGCGTGGCTTCACTAATGGAAAATGCAGTTGAACATGGTAGTAGTTGCCTTGTTATTTTTGGTGAAATAATTGTAATTAAACATAGATCAACTTTGCGTTTATCTAATCTACAATCAGAAAAGAGAATGAGGGCTAGTTACGATGCGTCTGACTTGTCAGCTGACGCTCTTGCTCTGTGAATTGCAGATTAAATGTGACACTAACCGGATGTTCTTTTTATGTTAGTATTTGTGAAATACGAAAGTTCCCGTGCAAGGGAAGCACTAAACCAAATCCAAACAAGGTTTCATATGCACCAGCACTGGTGCGGCTTCCCCTGCAGAGCATCTCGCTACGTTTTCTATGTGGTCTTCTGCATAAATAGGTCCACGCAACTTTAACACATTAACTCGGTCATTCATTTCCTAACGGCGATTTTCTTGCAAAAACTTTTTTCGGTGCACCTGAGGAAAGTCGATACAAGTATAAGTTATTATATGCGGCGCGACGTGCTTCTATGTTGTGAACTTGAATTTAGGTTACGGATTGGACTGAAATGCCTATTCCATAACATTTTTGTTTTTTCTACCCTGCCAGTACCAGCGAAAAAGTAATTATAAAGGTATGACACAGAACACGGGCTTCTGCTTTGCTTTGTTCATTTATTGCTGCTAATAGATTCAAAAATATGTTACTTTGCTGTTGCGGAGGCCGTTGATGCCAAAAAGAATATCGCACACCTCGCGTGCTTGCAGCTACGTGGGTAAAGTACGGTAAGAGTGTCCTTGCTCAAAACGCAAGCATTTGTAGATCTACACACAATCCAAAGCATGGCGTGCTGCTTGGAGGGAACAAATGAAAAGATTAATAAAAGCGTCCGTCCGAGTTCTCACGTGGTTCAAGAAATCAGAACGGGTATAACTGTGAGGAAGAATGCACAAATAAAGCGGTTTAGCTTTACACGATACGTTATACGTTAAGCTAGGGCCACATGCGCAAGTTCACAGAGATACCATGGTAGACATGACCGGAGATCAACATTGAGATGCACCTTCATTCCTTACCACGCTACGGCGTAATAATAAATTAATGTCCCCGTGGCTTAGATGCGTGGAATAGACTTTCAGAACGCAAAACATCGTAAGCGCATCCGGCAAGTTAATGTTTTGGCGCCATCTGACGGATGAACAGCAAATATCTTTCACTGGTCTTGTACATGTCCTCTCTGTAACCTCCTTGCAGCGTGAAGGTAAAGTGGTAATCTCAATAATACCTAAGAAAAGTTCTTAATACTTCACCCTCTGCGTGAGATGAAATTCAGTGATGACGATTTAAACATTTGTTCAGCACAAGACAAGGGAAAATGAAAGCAGGCAACCTTGACCGTGTGGCTACAATCATGTTATATATTCCAGGTAAGCGCTAGCAGTTTCCTTGGCAGTCGAGGATACTGTGCGCCCTTGTGCAGGGGACATAACACACCAGCTGACCAGGTACCCTATCAATCCCCACGCGAAGTTCGAACGTTGTCAGATGAACAGGTAGTCTGAAGGATGCTACGGCTAAGGCGATACGTAAAGCCTCTAGGACTGATGCAGGCGGTATTTCGTACGGCTAAATATGGGCTTGGTTGGTAACATAGGGCCACAAAGCAAGGTTTCCTTGGCGTATTTGAGTCACGATTCATATGATCCCCCCCTCATTATTGCGATATCCTGATGTCCTTAGCGTAAAGTTCAACCAGTCTATATAGAATATAAACAAGATAGAAGATCTCAGTGAGATGGACGCTTGACGTGATGCAAAGGACGTTGGTGCAAATATTTCAATAAAGGCAGTTGTCAGGCCAAGTCACCTTGTCGCAATTTTGTCTCGTGCGACATTTCTTGTTCAAACACAGTTAAGCTCTACAATTAAGGTCAGGCCTTGAAATTCCCCACTCGTCACCTCATCTTAAGCTTCCGTTATGCGCTCATGCTCGCAGTGCAAGTGCCAGCCTCACAGTCCAGTATCATAGCTATGAAAAACCATATGAGTTTAATCCCGCGTGGGGACTACTCGCATCGTTTTACCTTTTTTCCCTAAATGGTGGCGATTCGGCTGATGTTGAAGACGTAGCGTGGCCATGACAGCGGTACCGCATGACGATGCGAACAACGCGGTACGCACCAGCCTCACAGCGACGAAGGATGGACAGAACAAAACCAACTTGCAACTTTTAACTGCTAGCTGTCGCAGTAAATTAGAAGCAGTAAGTATAGGCGGATACACACGGAAGCATTAAAGAGCAATGAAAAGGCAGGAACTTACCATAAAACACCTGCAGCGAGATCATTGTTACACACAAGAACACGCCGATGAGCAGTAAAACGCATGCGAGCAGGAACACCCGGCCCCAGTTGTCATCGTCGTTTTCACTGTAGAGAGGAGGAAGGTAAAACGGCTTTATGATGCACATTTATTATTCTCCATGCTCAGGGATTTTGCCCATTCTCCCTACACGGCAATATGTTGAATTTCACAGCCTTACACCAGCGTATCTGAAAGCGCAGTAGTTACTGCCCATCGAGTTAAACCTTCTTAAGAACTCAGTGATAGGAGTGTTTTGGTGAGGATCAAACGATTCCTTCTGCGGAGAACTATGCATCGAATAAGCGCCATAAATCCACATGATATTAAAAGGATGTAGCCTCTCTTCAAGGTAGAAGCTTGTTGAAACTCGGAAGATCTTTTGAAAACAACTGTAAGAAAAAATGATGCCCCTTGAGTTACGCTGGAGAATTTCGGTGAAGCAGAGAAGAACCGAAGGGACAATTCGTAAAACTCCTGTGCATAACTAACGTCTTATCTAATAAGCTTAGGCTCAACCACAAGCTTCCTGGACAATGCAACAACACTGAATATCACGTTGCCCGTGGTCCCTGTAGTTGGCGGTATTTGCTTACGTTGGTAGAAATATTAAGCAGCCTCAAAAGGGAACAAGTCGATGGAAGTAGCATTGAACATACGATTAACGAGCCTGAAACATTGAAGTGAAAAAAAAATTTAATTAAAGTTCTATTGGAACATCGAAGTAACGGTATTTCACCCAAGTCCAATAAAACAATACCTGACACTGAGTTCATTAGTTATTATAGCCATTGCTACGTTATCGTCGTGGCTCATTTTCTTTTATGATCTAGTCATTTCATCATCCGCTTCCTAAACTGAGCAACACAATCTAAATCGCCAAAGGCAATTTTCTTCCAAGACTTTTCAGATTGCTCATTGCCTCTGTGCGTCAAGCTCTGAGCTAAAAAACTAACAAAACTGTGACATCAGTCTTCTTGAGTATAAGTAAAGAGCAGAAATATTTTTGTAACGGAGAAAAATCTTAGAAGGTCAGAAATCACTCTGACTTGACACAACAGTCATCGCGTCGAACACTGGCAAAAATTTTGAAATGAATATAACAGTAAGATAGAAAGAAAGTCTTACGTGCCCATAAATGATCCGGACCTTACACAAACATCACTGTATATAACACGCAGACATACTTTGAAATCCATTTAATCATAACATAGGCAATCAACACAGCGTACAAAAGGTATCTGTGCTCTAAGCATAGAACATAAGCCGTAATATAGACTATTTCAAGGTTAAAATTGTATACCATCGCGTACTTATACAGCGAAGTTATCAAGTGCTTTATCTTTTAGCACCTCTTAGATAAAATATTATAGGCAATAGGTCACTGCAAGCCCTATGTGTTAAACTAAATTGATGGCATCCTTTCTACCAAGGCGAACTTTCTCGAACAAATTTTTCGAGCTTGCAGAACGTAGTGACTTTTTTCCAGCTGTGCAAGAAGGTCTCGGGTAAAATTTGAGAAACTAGGCAAGTTTCGGACTGAGGTGGCTTTGCACCACGGAACAAGAAAGTGAAACCTCCTTTGTATACTCAACAGTGTGGCCTATGTCATTTGAACGTGCCTATATTTAAAGAACTTAGGTATTTGTCTATAACCAGTGCTAAGTACTATTTCATATGCTCCCGTTAAAGAGAAGTCTGTAGCGCTGTTGCCTCTTTATATAATCTGTGGCGTTTAACATCAAATTAACACAGTGTGTTTGAAATATTGTAGCGGAGCGCTGGACACTTGCTAAGGCCGCATGTTTACTTCGCACGGGTTCGCACCACGGCAAACGAGCATTATTTTTGCCCCAAAACTGAGCCCTGGCTGCCGCTGCTGAGGAGTCAAACACTCGTCCATGTGCTCAGCAGGAAAACACTGCCTCTGTTTCGAAGTGAAAAAGTTACGCGCGAAGCTGGAATATTGGCTCTAGAAGTACGCACAACCTGTTAGGCTCGTTTTGCTTCCTTCTTTTATTTCGATTCATCACACTCCTGTTTCGAATATACTATAGAAAGAAGACCACTTCAACTACCTCCATTTACACATACTGTGCGGCAGCCGATGCGTTTCCTCATCGCATTACAGAGTTACACCTTTCGCCGTCGTTTATGGTGTTCATTTTTCGCTTACTGCCTATTGCCTCAATCAAGTCCACCACTTGTTATTTGCTTTGCCCCTAGCATTCGTTAAAGTCCTATCGAGCAACACCGTCACATTACTGTCTATAGCGTTGCTCTTATGATTCTTGAGCTACATCGCTCGCGGTGAGGTACTTCGTTGATTACGGAAGTTCTTTGTAATCGAAGTTTGAACCGATTGGTTTATTACTGGTAGAAAGCACTGGGTGCCTAGTTTTCTTTTAGAGGTCATCGGTAAAATGCTGGTTGTGAGTGTCGGTTGTAGAGGAAATATTTTCGTTAAGTGAATCAATGCATAAATAATAAGCCAATAATAAATAAATGAAAAGAATATTTTTTTCTGGTATACAAAAAACCAATGAAAATATGAGCCATTAGCTGAATCAACCCACCTGCTGGTCCAGTAAAAATATTTACACACGTACAGAACAGGTGCGTCAACATCTTAAGTCTTCAAGACGTAAGAATACTTGACAGACAGTCGAAGTAAAGCCACAACAACACTAAATAAAAATTGTTTTTTCTCTTGGAGGGCTGCGTCGATATTACGAGCGCTTTGAAGCACTGATGACGTACGGAAGTTTATAGGAGGCAAATTTTCTTTTTCTTATTTATGTTGCCCAATTGCTGGCGTTTGAATACAAATCATAGGCAAATTGTCCATGCGGCCTCAAATGTGGTGTTACACGCCTCAAAAATGACTAGATTGAGGAAGAATGCTATAGCAGCATTTTGTAGGAGGTAAGAATGGAGTGTTGTTTTTAACCTTCGCACCCTTCTCCTTTACCTGCTAGCATAAACATATGCAATAGATTGATGATTCTATAACTCATTGATTTACGCCAACCATAAACCTCGATATCAAGCCATGACTATTTATATAGCGCTAAGTTTCAAATTTTCCGACATAAATTCAACCTAACAAGTTCAATTAATGATGTGCTATGCTATATTGAGTTTACGTATTTTCTTTAACTGACCATTTAGCCTTTCTTGCGAAATGTAGCTGTACGTAATAAATAAAAAGGTTGTAATTTAATTCTACGTCCGCTTCAACTCCGTGAAAACCCGTGTTCCCGAGCAGATTGGCTTTAAGCTAGGGGCGGACATATTGCACAGGCACCCTATCACGTAACTTATTACGTGAGGACGATGACGTTTGGCTCTTAAATTTTTGACACCACTATCCTCAGGATTCGCACATTTTAGGAGCGCTATGTCTGGAATCACTTTAAATATTACACTGCACAATTTTAGGGATCGACCCACATTTTCCCGTATGATGACCTGTTTAGTTGTGAATGATTTCTGTGGTCTTGAATGCTAAAATTAGTAGGAACCAATAACACAGATTGCAGTGTTGAGCATTGTGCACGGGCTCCTCAGACGGTGTTCTAAGTATGTGTGAGTGCTTTATCTCGGTGCGACTCAACTGTTCAGGCGACTCCTCCTGGATTGAAGTAGGAGCGGCCTGTCAGCTACGAGACGTCTCATAACAAAAATAACTACAATCTTTTTTGATCAAAATTTAATACTTCGCACTTCACCATGCGATCGGTGATCTGCTTTATACTATATTTTCTGCCTTCGCGTTACGTTTCTAGTTTTGTTATTTCCTGTGATAACTATTTGAAACGTGTTCTTTTTCTTGGTGAAGAACATTTCTGTGTTTCACTTATTTTTGGTATAGCTACATGAGAGAAGGTCCCCGTAAAGCCCTGTGTTCTGGTACCTCCTCCTGTACCGTCACAAATGCGTTCTTCATATATGCAAGAAATATGTAAATAAATTTGAAACGCTGACGTTATCAGTGGCGCGAGTAAAATTGCACTCATCGCACTTCGACAGTGCACGAGGTGAGAACTATGGTATTTGATGAAAGCGCCAAGCGTCTCTACGCACTGCATTCTATGCGAGAAATGCCTACGTATTATATTAGGCGACACGACTCAGTGGCGTAACGGTTAGGGCCGTGCAATATTGTGCAAGCAGTACTGTGCTTCAATTCCGCCGGTGGGTACTTTCTTTATGTTTATTTATGGCCCTATTATAAGTATATTTACATACACATATATATCTGAGACGTCATGGTAACAAGTGGTCCCAGGAGCCCACAAACAGCAACAAATATGGACGAACGTAGTTAGGCTGTACTATCCCCGGGACCGGCCCAAGTAAACGACTTGAAAAATATCCGATAACTAAAAGTGATTGTACCTCGACAGAAGGACTTCGTCTTAATAATGTACTGCATAAACCATCCTCAA